>NC_080378.1:67377717-67472839 GCF_014773155.1 Arachis stenosperma
AGAAATGAGTAAATGACAGAAAAATCCACTTCCAGGCCCACTTGGTATGTGCTTGGGCTGAGCATTGAAGCATTTTCGTGTAGAGACTCTTCCTGGAGTTAAACGCCAGCTTTTATGCCAGTTTGGGCGTTTAACTCCAATTTTTATGCAAGTTCCAGCGTTAAACGCTGGGAATTCTGAAGCTGATTTGCAACGCCGGTTTGGGCCATCAAATCTCGAACAAAGTATGGACTATTATATATTGCTGGAAAGCCCAGGATGTCTACTTTCCAACGCCGTTGAGAACGCCCCAATTGGGCTTCTGTAGCTCCAGAAAATCCACTTTGAGTGTAGGGAGGTCAGAATCCAACAGCATCTGCAGTCCTTTTCAGTCTCTAAATCAGATTTTTGCTCAGGTCCCTCAATTTCAGCCAGAAAATACCTGAAATCACAGAAAAATACACAAACTCATAGTAAAGTCCAGAAAAGTGAATTTTAATTAAAAACTAATAAAAATATACTAAAAACTAACTAAATCATACTAAAAACAATGCCAAAAAGCGTATAAATTATCCGCTCATCAGTTGGTTATGCATTGGTGCCAGGCTTGGTGACTCACCCATTACATAGACTTTGTAGTGGGGTTGGGTGCCATCTCTTTGTGCCGGGCTTGGAGAAGTGGTGTTGGGCATCATTCCTTGATGCTTGGTGCCTTTCCTTGATGCTGGACGCCACCTCTTTGATGCTGGTAATTGGATTTGGGCGCCTAGCTTGGCTTTCTAGGCATTGGGCTTGTCTTCTTTAGGCCTACGCCTCCAAGCTTGTTTTTGTGTTGATTTTTATCCTAATTTGCTTGATTTTGGCTTAAAACACAATTATTCTAATACAACTCCAAATATATGATTAGTTATCAAAACATCACTAAAAACATAAGGATTTGATTTAAAAACTAAGAAAACTAATGAAAAAGAAGCTTAAAAACATAAGAATTTGGTTCAAGGAGGAGTACTTCAAAGTGAGATTGGCAAGAGGATATCATCCATTTTGGCACACTCTAGAAGGGGAATGGAGGCTCCCGACCTACTGGAAGTATGAGGCCGCGGCCGACTACCTAGTAAAGGCGACTTTTGAGGGGCAGTTGAGAATGTAAAAACATAGTCTACATATTGACAGTCGTTTTTTGGAATAGGCCGTTGAACCCTCGACGTGTGATAGGTTACCAGGAGGCTGGTCACCAGTATATGGGTAGGTTTCTTTCTTTGTACTTCATTTCTGTATACTTCTTTTTAGTATCTTCATTCTCATTAGTTTCCTTTTTTGCAATTGATATAGCTGGTGGGCTTACGACCATGGAAAACTTCATGGTAGCCTCATGCTGAGGAGGTTCCTGCCTCAGATGCCTCAAGCTGAAGATGATCTTCATGAGATCACGCCCCCATCTCCTTGAAAAAATGAAAGACGACATCAAGTGGGAAGGGGAAGGAGGTTATCGTTCCTTCTGTGATGGAGAAAGCTTTTTTGATGCCCCAGCTTTCATTGATGAGCACTTGCTTTCGGAGACAGAGGAGTACTTCAACAACCACGATTTGGCCGATCAAGTGAAGTGGGTCTATCACTCATAGTTTCGTTCTGCAATGGTGGTTCATAGGACAGAGATAGTTCTGTGGTAGTCATGAGTGTTTGATGGAAAACTTTGGCAGGCTCAAACCAATCTGACGACTGCCCAATCAGAAAGGGATATGACTGAAGCTGCTAGGGGCTAAGGCTAAGAAGAAAGCTCAGGAAGCTGAGAATGAGATCCAGCATCTTATCGATCGTGAGACATCCTAGAGGATGGAGGCTTTGAAAGTGGAGCGTTGGGCTGAGGAGGCAGAGAAGAAAGCGAAAGCCACCAAGGATGCTGCGGACGTCTTGAAAAAGAGAAATAAGGAGATTGTGAGGATTGCAAAGGAGGCCATTTCTGCTACTGAGGAGTCTTTAAAGTTGTAAGTTTCCCTCATTTCTCCTGATTTTGAAGTCTCCCGGATTGGTTCCTTCAAGACTACCTGAGATGGGCAGATTGGGGATTTTAACTTTGAGAAGAAAACCTAGTTTCTATTTATTGTATATTTTGAATGTATGCTCGACTTTGAATATTTTGGATTTGAAACCGTATTTATGGCATGTTGGTTTAAGTTTGCAAACTTCGCGTAGGATTTTTGTTTTTTATATCCGCTTTTGAGGTGTTTTAATTATGGCTTCTGGGTTGATTAGTCTCGGGATGCTGTGCAATTAGCTTGGAAAGTAATTAGGATTTGGTTTAAAGGATGAGCAGGTAACTTATAAAATTGAATACAAATGTAAATGAAATATTAGAATCAACTTTGAATAGGGATTTAGGCTTCGTCAAAACCTTCCTTTGGCCCTTGTGGGTCCAAAAGGTGAAGAAAGAGTACCCTTTGGTGAGCAAAACAGTAAAAAATGATAAGAGAACACTACAAAGATCTGACGTTAACTTTTGTGAGTAGAATTTCTTGAGGTTAACGACATTGCAAGTTCTTGGGATGATGGAACCGTCGAGCCTTTCTAGTCGGTAAGCTCCTTTACCACATGCTTTTCAGATATGGTAAGGGCCCTCCCAATTTAGTGTGAGCTTCCCTCGATTATTAGATCTTTCTTTGCTTCTTGCACTACAAGAAAAAAGGCCTGTCGGTACACTTTTTTCTTGCCACGCTTTTAAAGTGTGTCCAAAAGTGGTCAATGGCCACGCTTTTGCAAGGGTGCCCACTGATTTGTAATTTGACTACGCTTTTTTTTGCCATGCTTTTTAGGGGAACCAGCACACTTTTATGAGAGTGGCCATGCTTTTTTATTGCCAAGCTTGAAAAGCGTGGCCATAGAGGGAAATTGGCATCCTTTTGAAGCGTGGCAAAATGGTTTTTGTTATCGTTGCATTTTTAAAGCATGGCCGTTTCCTCTAAATCTTTCGGCACGCTTTATAAGCGTAGCCACGAAATTCCAAAAAAAAAAGATTCCACCCTCTTAATTCGAAACAAACAGTTTTACACAACAACCCCCTAACAACACTTCTTCCTTTCTTCGAAACACACCCTCTTCTTCGAAACAATGCCTTGAAAAGTGAAAACCCTAACACAGAGCTCATCACCCTAACGGTGGCGGCAACGCTCTTCACCTAACATAGAGCTCATCGTTGGTGCTCTCACGCTCTCCCCCAATAACACTCGTTAGTCAACCTTGTTCCAACCCTTTCTAGCAAACCCTTTGTAGGTACCACCTCTGCCGGTGTTCCCTGCATCGGTGCTCCTTCCGTCTCTCCTGTAAACACCTATCCCTCCTTCGGCGGTGACTCACTCTAGTAAGGCCTCCCTCGGTGCTCACTCTCTATCACAAACCCTCCGTCGACACTCACTCTCTCTCGCAAACCCTCAATCGTCGCTCCTCCCTCCATGGTTCAGCACCCGCCGTGTTGTAGTCTCCCTCTTTGAAGTCGTCGCGCCGCCGTCTCCATCTCCCTCACTCGTCGCACCTCCGTTAGCCACGTTCAGCGTTTGCAGCACCGTGGTAAATTATCTGTTCAAAATTTTTATTGATCTGATTATTTGTTTTTTAATTTGAATTTTTGTTTTGATTTTCTTGGTTCTTCATTTCTTTTCTGATTTTTCCAAATTTCTATTTTTTTGTTCTAATCTGATATTTGGTTTTGGTTTTTTTTTTCTAAACTTCTTGACATTTGGTTCTGTTCTGCTATAGCTGTGGTACTGCTCAACTGCTGCTATGTGATGCTGAACTGCTACTATTTTGCTTGTTCTGTTATTCTTGTTTTTCTACATCAACTATCAGTAGGTTAATCTTTTCATACTTTAAGCATTCACGGTTAGAATTTTGATTTTGTTTAATTTTTGTTGATTGATATTGATGGTTTGAGTTAATTGTTCCTTTGCTGTGTGTGTGGTTTAAGATCTGAGTTTGTTGTATGTTTTTATGAAAGAGGATTGAAAGTTGTTAAATGAAGTAAACTTTGTATTTAGATTTGTTCTTGCCCCAAGAAACTCTGCTTGTGATAATTCATTTTAATTAATAACTCTGCTTGGCGACAATGTATTTTGAAAGAGAAGAGGACTCCTACTGGGAGAAAAAGTCTAAGGCTACTGTTCGTAGGGCAACTGCAAACCATTTGCATGATTTGAATCCTGAGGATGCGCATGAAATTATTAGGCAAGCTGCTGAAATTTTTGCAAAAATTAGGATGATTACATGGATGGGTGGTTAAACAAGATTATGTAGGATTATGAACGATTGCATTAGATAAATTTGGGGCAGTGTTGATTATTGAAAGATGGTAGAATCTTGTATTTTTATTGAATAGGTTCTTTCTTAATAATTAGTTGTTTGATTTTTACTGCATTTCAGGGATACCAACATACAAAGCTGCTTTAACTTTGCTTATGGTATTTGGTGTTGGACCAACAGTTTTTGGCAAATATGTTTTCTTTAAGTCAAAAATTTTCTTGATTTCTGTATAATCTACATAGTTTCATTTCCAAATAAGTGTCTTCAAATGTTAACACACTTGTATGTTGGTTCAATGCAGTGTGTCTACTGTCCATAAACTTGTGAGGGAAAAAAATAAAAGCGTGTTACATGCCTTCACTACCTTGACTATGGTCGAGTTCAAGCAAGAGTAAGGGCTCGCAGAATCCAGTTAAGTCATGAGATGAAGCAACATGAAGCTACAATGAAGAGGGAGAGATTGATATTTTTTTATCCCAATGTATTTTATAACTACTTGGGTTATAAGAGATCATATAGCTAATTTGGTTTGAATTTTATTAATGTAATACTAATTTTCATTAATATATTTTTTAAATGATATTCACATATTTTTGTCAATATTTTTTTCTATTTTTGGAGTGTTATTAGAGTATGTGTAAAAGCACATGCTAGATTTTTTTTAATTTGATAGGGATATAACCACGCTTTAAAAGCGTGGCAATAGGTCCATGTTTCTTCGACTATTGGCACGCTTCAAAAGCGTAGCCATATCTTTTATTTTACGGCACGCTTTTAAAGCGTGCCGATAGGTTAAGACCTATGACCATGCTTTTTAAGCATGGTAAGAGATGAAAGCGTGCCAACAAAAAAAGTATGCCGATATATCTGCAAAAGCGTGGCGATAGAGCAATCAGCACTCTGGCGAATGTGACCCTTTCAAAAGTATGCCAATAGCTCAAAAAGCGTGGCGAAAAGCTGTCGGCACCCTTGTTACCGCTTTTCGGCACGCTTTAAAAGCGTGGCAGAAAGCTTATTTTCTTGTAGTATTGGTCAAAGGTCCCGAGGAAGAATCTAGGGCTTGGCTCCTCAATTTCCATTGGGATTACTACCTGTGTGTCGTAGGTCAGGCGGAAAAGCACTTCTCTAGTTGCCGACTGATGTGGAATCTCGCAAAACTACAACTCGACAAGTGCACAGAATCGTATCAAGTAATACTACAAGAGTGGGTTATCGTTCCCACGAGGATTAATGGATTGAGAACACAAGAATTAATTGATTATTCTAACTAGACAATTGTAAATTAGGATTTCAGTAATATCAAATCGTAAAAATAGAAGATTAAATGAAACAGTTTATAAACTGTTGAGAAAATAGTATGAATGGAATGCTAAGGTTTCAGAGATGTTTAAAACTTCAAGAAGAATGCCTTTCACTGTCTGCCTTGATCATGCAAATATTTATCTTACGGCGAACCCTAATTAACCAAACCCCAATTCCTTGGTAATTCGGTTTCCCTAAACTTAACTAATAGTCAACTCTTGATAAATCAATTATGATAAGAGATTAAGCACACATACTGATTTATAGGCCACACAATTCTTAAGATTAAGCCAAGATCAAAACTTTCAGAATTGAGAAATGTAAGAACCGCGATTAATTAGCCACTTAATTAAATTAATTTAATTGTCCAAAATAGGATCTAAAGATTTAGAATGTTAATTAGAAAATTTAAATATGATATTTACACTCAATAGATTTTTCTGGGTTGGAAAATATAATTTTCTGCAAAAAATTGCATAAAAATGCGTACCGGTAAATTAACCAGCAGTACCGGCTTAAATCTGTTCGATATTGTGTGAGAGTAGTAAAAATTGTAGAAAAACTTAGAAAAATAATTAAAGTTAAAAACCGGGCGATAATTTTAAAGGTTTGGCCCGAAATTGGGCCAAACGGGCCAAAAACACTAACGGGTTGGACCGGGGCCAAGCTCAACATATATAAGGCCACTTAAGTGAGAAATTCAGCCACTTTCAGCACAAGAAGGCTGAAGCAACGTGAACGAGAGGAAGAGAGGAGAGAGTTTCAAAGACACTATTCACATCCAACTTCATTTGATCATAACTCAAGCTACAATGCTCTGATTCGTATGCCATTTGTGGCTATGCGAAGCTGTTGTCGTGCCCGTTAGTTCTATCCAACTTTTGTATAAGATTTTGAATTTCACTCCCCATTCTACTACTCTAAGAAATTTGAAATTTAAGGTTTTGGTTTTTAGTAGATTATGTTTTCAATTGATTAGGTGGTATCTAAGGTTGGGATATTGGTGGTTTGTGCCCCAAACACCATCGGAAAAGGTAAAAAAAAAAAACTCTTTACCTTTTGTGAAATTGTGTATTTAGGAATCCTAAGTATTGATTTGTGGTAAATTAATGTGAATAGCTTGGAAAATTTGATTGTTGATACTTGTTGGAGTTGATTGGTGATTTGTTGGTGATTTGAGGCTTGAGTTGGACTCAAATTGGTGTATTGTGCATATTGAAAATCGGCCAAGGTATGGTTTCGGTTTTTTTATGTAATATGTAATATTTCTAGACACTTAGGCTAGTGGACCATAGGATAGGTTTGAATTGTTAATAGTGGATTATGATTATTGATGCTTGTGATGATTTTAATGAATTGTGATATTGTTGTTGATTATTGATATTGAAGTTGAATAATGACAATATTGAGTAGTGATACTGGGTTTGGATGCTTGTTGATGTTAATGAATGTTTAGGATTGTGATTTAAACTTGAGTTGTGATTTATTGAAAATGTGAAGGTGTGTAAGTAGGAATTTTGAGTGGAAATGGTGGAAATGTTATGGATAGGTTGTGGAATGAATTGAAAGATATATGAATATCATTTAGGTTCATTAGAACTGTTTTGGTTGTAGGATAATTGGTTTTGATTGTGAATTTTGGAAGTTTGAGAACCTAGTGAACTTTTAGTTGAAAATCTATTTTAGTGAACTTTGACAGATCATAACTTGAGCCTTTGTTTTTAAAATTGGTTGGAAATTATTTTAAATTAAAGGTTATCTCAAGAGCTTTAAAGTGATATAAAGTTTTAGGAAAATGGAGTTTTATAGGGGAAGTTATGAACGTTTAAAGTTTGATGTTTAAAACTGATTTTCTGCAACTTTACAGAATTTTGCAAATCTAGAGAGGCATGCGTATACGGGTACCCCATACGTGGGCGTGCGTCTCTGCCAGGTCCTCATGCGTACGCAGCATATGCATACGTACACGGGATGGGCTAAAAATCAGGGATGCGTACGCGGCCCAAATGCACTATACGCGGGTGATGGTCTCTGTCCAGCACCCCCATGTACGTGATACGTGAGCGCGTACGCGTGATGGTCCAAAACTGAAGTGTGCGTGCGCACCCTTGGGCGTGCATATGCACAGACCCTGTTTTGCTGAAAAATGATTTTTCTTCATTTTTAAGGGTTCTCTTGCTTTCTAAACTTCTTTAAATTGCTGTTTAAGAGTACTATCTAGTAATTAAGCTCTAAGACTAATAAAGAAGAATTAGTGACTTAAATAGGTAAAATTTTACATGAATTTAGAAGACGGGGCCTTAGATTTCTGGAGTATTGATGGTGGATTAGTTGAGTGAGATTTTAGGGTACTGTAATAACGATTGATATGATGAATTGTGGAGTTATGGATTTGATGATGTTGAGATGAGTCTAGGACTCGGAGTGGAATAATGACTTTACTGAGTACTGCAAATGATTTTTGAAAACCACTAATATATTGTTTTATACTGAGATTGTTGAGACGCTGTGCACCTGGCAAGGACAATTGGTTAATCCCGCTTGTCTAGGTCATGGTGGCTGCGTAAGGATGGTTGGTTTATCTCGTTTACGTTGAGATGTGAGGTCTGTGGTTGAGCATCCCGCTCGCATCCTTTCGGATCACAAGAGTGTGTCCGACACTATATCCGTGGAGGGGGGGAGATCCCACCTATATTCGTGACCGAAAGGCAACATTCCCATGAGAATGTGTCGGGTTGGCAGTTGAACTGACAATGTGATATCACAGCCAAATAGAACAGGCATTCATCATGTGTATATTCTATATGTTTGCTTGCTTTGCCAACTTGCATTATTTGCCTAATTGTATAACATGCTTAATTGGTTCTAGAATTACTTGATATACATGATTATACATGTGTTTTACTTGTATTGCTGATACTTATGTTTTCTACTGGGATTGAGTTGGTTTGGAAGGCAGTGACAATGGGATCACATGGAGGTTAGGCTGGTGAAGGCTGTAGGACAGCGGTGAACTGATAGTTTAGAAATCCTCTAAGTTAGATGACCTGTTTAAGGATTTATTTATCTGTTTTATAAGCTTGAATATTATGATTGATATGAAGTTCTAGGATTGCCTATGGCGTCCCGAAATCTTATATCTTATATTACTGGGCACTGTTACCATATTGAGAACCTCCGGTTGTCATACCATATTCTATTGTTGTTTTTCAGATGCAGGTCGTAACCCACCTCGGTGAGTTACGTGATGCTGACAGAGCGGAGGATCTTTATCCCATTTTGGAGTCTTTTGGATATTTTGTTTAGTACTCTCACTTTTGTAATTATATTTGCCTTAGAGGCTAACTTTAAGAGAGATATGTTGTATTCTGTTTTACTTTCAAAACTCTGTATGTCAGTGTATAACTAGTCGGCTTAAACTCCAGGAGCTGCGGCTGGTATTTTATGACTTTTATACTCATATATCTACATATACCTTGTTATCTTGTATCTATATCTTGTGCATTTTTTGCTTTTAGCTTCGTGTGAACATTTCGCGCTTTTGTAACTCTGTTTTTTAGCTTATTTCTTTATCGGACTTCTAGAATTATTATCTCTTTATATATATATATATATATATATATATATATATATATATATATATTAATTATTGTATAAGCTTTAGAATTATCGTGACCTTTAATTATCCTTTGTTTTATAGCATGATGTAAGGTTTGGGGTAATTAGGGTGTTACAAGAGAAGAGGTTTTCAAGCTTAATTCTATCAAACAATCTTTTTCAAGATGCATACAAAATTCAATTCAGATTTAAGCTATTTTCCAATGGACTCAAACCTTTGTGATGAAGAACGAAAACCATATTCTTAAGAAAACATCAATACATGAATCAAGAATAAAAGAGTAAGAACATTAATCCATGGTAATAAACAGAGCTCTTAACTTTAACAGAGGAGATCAGTTACTCATGATCAAAAGAAAACATAGAATTATGAATTGTAAAACTGTCAAAGAAGAAGCTCACGTATGTCGCTCATTTCCTTATATATGTTAACCTAAATTAGAATTTTATTATAATTGAGTATTTCACATAATTTCAGTAATTGAAAAATAAGAAAGAATTGTATAATTTAATTTAAATAAATTCTATTATAAATAAATTATGATTTAATTTGAATTCTTTATTTTTAGAAAATAATTATCGAGCATGATTAAATGGATTTTATAAATTCTTTAAGTTTAAGTCAATTAATACTTTTGTATAATTTTTATTATAATTAGTTATTTTATAATTTGAAACTAATGTTCTAGTGATAGAAAAATAATAAAAAGTTGTATCATTTAATTTGAATAATTAATATTTTGAGTTTAAATTATATTTTATAAAAATGTGATTAATATATTTATTTTATAATTTAAATTAAAAATAATTAATTGAACTTAGTAATATATTGATAAATAATATTCTTAAATATTTTTAATCGAATACATTTAATTTTAAAATTATTTTACCCTCCAATTTTATCAAAATATCTATTCATATTTATCCTTTATAAAATATGTAGTTTCTAACCCTAAATCCTAAAATTTCTAAATTAATTCAGAAAAAACCCTAATTTCCCTAACCCAGCTCCTCGTAGCCGCACCCCACCCCCATTTCAACCCTCAACTCAACATGACAAGCGCACACACACGCGCAGAGAGGAGATCGGAGGAAGAGATAGCGCCGGCGGAAGGGAGGAAGAGCGTCGCCGGCCTGGTACCACCGTTGCCGTTGCGTCCTGCTGTAACTGCCACCATGAAGCACCCGAACTAGCCTGAGGAAGAGAGAGATCGAGATGAGCTTTGAGGAAGAGAGTTGCGCGAAAATGGAGAGGGAGAGCGCCGTCGCAGGCTGGCGGTCGAAGGAGCCGTTTCTGCGAGCTCGCTGCCGTCGAGAAGCTGCCGTCGCGTCCTGTTCACCGTCGCCGCCGATCTGCCTTGGAGTCGCTATCCCACGCGTCACCGATGAGGAACAGAGAGAGAGGGGAGACGCGAAGAGGAGGAGCCATCCCACACCGCGATTGCGCCGCCGTCACTGTTGAACCATAGCCACCGCAGAGCCTTCAACGTTGCCACTGTCCGCCGCTGGAAGGGGATCTCGTCGCTGCTGTCGCCACCACGGAGCCTGAAGAGAAAGAAGAGAAACCCGACAGTGGTAAAAGAACCTAGTGTTCCACCTTGCCTTGCTCTATCTCAGTTGTCTTCTCTGTTAGCTCAGAACTGCTGCAAGTTGTTGTTGTCACTGAGAACCGTTCTGTGGCCACTAGAACCACCATCGGAGCTGCTGTTTGGTTGATGCCATTGTCTGTGTCGCTGCGGTACAAGCCACCAATGGAGCTGCTCTGTTTAGTGATTTCCGCAAGTTTCGACACTGAGGTAGGAGATTTATATCAAAATTAATAGTTTTAACTTATCAATACTAATGAGGTTTTGTGAGTAATTGCAAATAATTCATAAATATGATTAATTGATAGGAATAAACTTGATTTGAGGTTGTGAAATTTGGATTAAGTTTGGTATTGAGATGATTTTCTAGTATTTCAATTAATTTATTGATTTTAGGTTGTGGCTGTGAATGTCATTTGGTGTTCTTGTTGTGATTGATTGATTAATTGACAAGATTAATTTTGGATTGAGGCCGTAACTGATATTGGTTTTTTGATTTTGATGGAATTGTTGAAAATCCTGATTTTATGTGATTATGCTGAGTTGGTTGAGTTGCCTGTGAAAGGTGATTAAATTGGTGCTACTTGTTAAATTGAAATATGATGCGTTAATTATTGAAAAGTTGTGGTATTGATAATTGATGAATTGAGTTGGATTTGTGTTTGGTTTGGGATAATTGTAATGATGGTTTGAGTTGTGACTGTATTTTGATTATTGAGAATAAGTCAGTATTTTGAAATGGCGGTTATGGCAGCGCCATAACGGTATGGCGTGGCGGGTTTTGACCCTGCCGCCATTCACCGGACGCCGCGATGGGGTTATAACGGGGGGCGCCATGGTGGCTACAATTGCGGTGGCGCCATGGCGGGACGCAATACATATGGCGAAAATGGTGGGCTGTTTTGGGTTTTCCAGAAAAAAATTGAGGGTAGTTTGGATAATTTACTAAACCTAAGTCAGATCCCACTAACAACTAACCCTAATTTTTAGCCCCTCACTCATAACTCCCTCCTCTGCCTCTTTTTCAAAAAAAATTCCCTCCGTTCGTCTATGTGCTCTCATCTCTGCGACTCAAATTTCTTCATCAGCCCTCATCCATCGCCGCCGTCCGTCGCGCCGTCCATGGAGCCGTCCGTCGCGCCGCCCAACACGCCACCCAACGCGCCACCCGTCTCTGTTCTCTCAACGCTGCTGCTCATCATCTTTTGACACTGCTGGTTCGTGCCCCTTCTTCTCTGCTAGTCTGCTCCTATCGTTTTCTTTCCTCTCTTCCCTGCTTCCCATTCTTTCTCTGCCCATTCTTTCTCAATAATCAATGACAGTGTTAAACTTCTCCTCCTCCATTTTTTTGCATTCAGTATACAATGTCCACTTCTAATGCTCCTACCCCTGCCTCTGCTGGTCCCACTGTTAGTGCTGCCCTGTTGGTCCCGCTCCCACTGCAGCTATCCGCTCTAATAGAGTTGACCCAAGTTGGAAATATATTAGTACAGTAGAAGAAGGAAATACCAATGATATCGTATGTAATTTTTGTGGAAAAATTATGAAAGGAGGCATCACACGGGCAAAAGAGCACTTAATGATCAAGCCTGGAAACGTTGCTGGATGTAAAATGGATCCAAAAGATGTTATTGCTGAATTATGGGAGTATTACCATAAAAAAAATCGAGGAAGACAAAGTGCCACCCCGGAAAGCACCGAAGAACAGAGTGTCAATGCTAGGAAACTTGACTTAGAGAGTTTGGGGTTCGGATTGTCGGAGAAAGATGCTCAAGGGATTTATGAACCTTATAATCCAGCTCCAATGGCAGCAGCTAGAGGGGGTGCAAGTAGTGCTAGAGGGGGTGTAACTAGCATGAGAGGTCCAATGGACTTGTTTGTTAGAAAACCTGAAACTGCTATTGCAAGAAACAAAAGAGAGAAATTGAGGCAGCAGAACATCAAAGAAGCATGTAATAAGGAAGCAGTTCGTAGAGTTCATCGATACATAGCACGGTGGTTCTACCAAGCTGGGATTCCATTGAATCCGGTAAAGTTGAAGAGTTTTCAAGAAATGTTGTGGGCTGTTGGAAGCTTTGGTCCCAATTTACCTGCTCCCAGTTATCATGCTCTAAGGGTTCCACTGCTTAATGAGGAGTTGAATTACACCAAAGGATTGTTGAAGGGTCATAAAGAGCAATGGAAAAAGTATGGTTGTTCTATTATGTCAGATGCTTGGACGGATAAAAGGCAAATGAGCATTATTAATTTTCTTGTAAACTCTCCAGCAGGGACAATGTTTTGAAGTCTATTGATGCTTCTGATTATGTGAAGACTGGTGAGAAATTGGTGAGCACAACGTTGTTCAAGTTGTAATTGATAATGGGAGTAATTATGTTCTTGCTGGTAAGTTGCTGATGGAGAAAAGGCCAAATTTGTTTTGGACTCCTTGTGCTGCCCACTGTTTGGATTTGATGCTTGAGGACATTGGGAAGTTACCATTAATTCAAAAAACCATAAAAAGGGCCATTTCATTGGTTAGCTTCACTTATAGTCACTCTAGCACGTTAGCTATATGAGACACTTCACAAATGGCAAGGAGTTGGTAAGGCATGCAGTCACCCGATTTGCCACTTCATTTCTCTCTTTGGAAAGGCTTTATGAGGAGAAAGGAAATTTGAGAAGAATGTTCACCTCGGATGAATGGGCAAAGAATAAGTTGTCAAATGAGGCAAAGGGGAGGGAGGCAACAAAGATTGTTATCATGCCCTCTTTTTGGAATCATGTCAAGTACACCCTTAAGATCATAGGCCCTCTTGTTCGGGTGCTTAGACTTGTTGATGGAGAGAAGAAGCCACCCATGGGATATATTTATGAAGCAATAGAGAAGGCAAAGGAATGCATCATGAAAACATTTCTTAATGATGAGATCAAGTACAATGATGTTTTTAAAATCATTGACAACAGATGGAATTGCCAACTTCATCGTCCGTTGCATGCAGCCGGTCATTTTCTAAATCCCGAGTTGTTTTATGACAACCCTCGGATTGAGCTGGATTTAGAAGTTACAAAGGGGTAGTTTGAGTGCATCACTAGATTGGTGCCAAGTCAAGCTGTGCAACAGAAGATATTGGAAGAGCAAGCACTATACAAGGCCGGCTATGGATTTTTTGGATCAGATTTTGCAAAAAATCTCAAAGGAAAAAGATTTCACCCGATAAGATTGTTATAAATTTTATAAAGCTTTATAAATTTAATTCGGTTAAAGGCTTAGACAAATTTATTTTAATTTTATAGTATTTTGGTGGCGGACATATGGGCATGAAGCTCCAAACATGCGAGACCTTGCTATCAAGATCTTGAGCTTGACTTGTAGTGCTTTTGGATGTGAGCGCAATTGGAGTATATTTGAGCACATTCATACTAAGAAAAGAAATAGGCTTGATCATGAAAGGATGGAGAGTTTGGTCTTCATAAAGTATAACCAACAACTCATCGAGAGGTACAACCTCAAAGATGAAGTTGACCCTATTGCACTCAATGATATTGATGAGTGTAATGAGTGGTTAGTGGGAGAAATTGGGACTGCCACTTTTTGAGATGATAATGTGGATGATGATGCTGATTTTGTTCATTAAGATGACAACACTTTGAGTTGGAACCTTGTTTTTGAAGCAATGGGAGGACATGATCCTACAACAAATATTAGAAGACAACAAAATAGAAAAAGAAAAGAACCTGCAATTGCAAGAGGTGGTGCAAAAGGTGGACCAAGTGGGTCTAAGGCTTCAAAAAAAGGAAAAGGAAAGGCAGTAATTGTGGAAGAGGAAGAACCAGAATTTGAAGATGAAGAGGATTCTGAAAATGAAGAAGAATAAGAAGAGGAGATTCAATTCAATGATACCGAATCAGAGGATGATGAGGGGGCAGAGGGACATGATAATAATCGTGTTAATTTGGATGAATTTGATGAGAGCTAGAATCTAGATGGTCAATAGTTTTTATGTTGTGTCTTCTATTTTATGGCTTGCTTAGTTGCTTATGACTTTTGAGTTATGAACTTATGATTTGAACTTGTTGTTATGTTTATTTGCTAAATTTGCTACTATATTTGCTATATTAATTGGATGTTTTATGACTAGAAAGTTGCTTATATAGATAGATTTTATAGTTTATTATATTTGCAATTTTTCTGCATGTTTTTTTGTACATATATGTGTATTTTTTAGGTAATCCGCCATTTTCGCCATTTTCCGCAATGCCATCCGTCATAATTTTATGGCAGATTTTTGGCTCACCGCCATGAGCCGCCATCCGCAATAAAAAACTATGTAATAAGTGTTTGCTGTTGATTTTAGTTATCTGATGGAATGGCTGTAAAATTGACTTACGACTGGTTGGAATTGGTTTTGATGCTTGTTAATGTTGATTCGTGATTAATTAGAATTAAGTTTGAAAACTATTAAAATATTGAAGTTTGATTACTAGATTATTTTCTTGAAATCTGACTTTTAATACAAAATAGTAACCTTGCTAAAGAATAAATGACTTTAAAATAACTAGACTTATGGAAGGCTAATGTTTGGGATTACTAGTTGATTGAGTTTTATTTTGAAAGGATTCTATAATGTGTGGAAGGTAATTATGAATTGATGAGATTGGAGTTGGATTGATGGATTACATGGGAATTGTGGAGTATGATTGATTTTTAATTATTATGGATTGTGAATGTCTGATTGATTGAGAAATGTCTGTTTGATAATTGTTGAGAAAAGGGCTGGTGAATTGTTGAGAAAGGGGGAACCTGTAAGGGTGGTTAAGTCCGAGTTTTAGGGGAAGTGTTGCCGAATTTTTTATAAAATCTGAGGTTTTATTTGAGAAGTTATTTTAAAAGATTTGTATTTGGAAAATTATATTATGAGTTTTATTTTGTTAAGAAAAGAATTATATTATTTTAAATTCAATTTACTAATGAAAGGTTTTTGTTTCGAGTTTGAATTATTTAAGAAAGGAATTATGTTTTGAGTTTGTTTCAATATGAAGAGAGTTATGTTTTGGGATTGAAATAAAGGATTACTTTTTTAGGAGTTTGGTGAATTTATGTTATTTGAATTTGAATGATAAAGAGAGGTGATTTTTGAGTCATTGGAAAGTTGGTAAATATTGAGAAAGAGTTTTATTTGATTACTTCTAATGAGAGGTTATGTTTTGAAAAGTATTTAGTGAATTTAAAATAAATAATTTTCTTGAGTCTTTTGATAGAGAACTAAATTGAAAAATAGTTTTAAAGTTGGCTTGTGGTGGACAAAATTGTGATCACATCAATATAGCATTAATGTATTTATGTAGAATTGTGGAACTTAGGATTTTTGGTACGAGTGGGCACAATTCCGTTCAACTAACCAGCAAGTGCACTGGGTCGTCCAAGTAATACCTTACGTGAGTAAGGGTCGATCCCACGGAGATTATTGGCTTGAAGCAATCAATGTTATTTTATTAATCTTAGTCAGGAGGCTAATGAAGTTATTTGGATTTATTTGTAAAAGGCCAAACTACAAACTACTTAAAATTGTAAGTTAAAATAATAGGGAATAATAGAGTTACTTGTTTATAAAGGATTGTGGAATATGTTGGAGTTTTGGAGATGCTTTGTCCTTTGACTTCAACTCTTCCTTGAAATCCTCTTCTCACACGCAGGTTCCTTCCATGGCAAGCTCTCTGTAGGGTGTCACCGTTGTCAGTGGCTACTTCCCATCCTCTCAGTGAAAACGTTCCTATGCTCTGTCACAGCACGGCTAATCATCTGTCGGTTCTCAATCAGGTTGGAATAGAATCCATTGATTCTTTTGCGTCTGTCACTAACGCCCAGCCCTCAGGAGTTTGAAGCACGTCACAGTCATTCAATCCCGGAATCCTACTCGGAATACCACAGACAAGGTTTAGACTTTCCGGATTCTCATGAATGCCGCCATCAATCCAGCTTATACCACGAAGATTCTGTTGGGGAATCTAAGAGATATTCATTCAGTCTGATGTAGAACGGAGGTGGTTGTCAGGCACACGTTCATGGATTGAGGAAGGTAATGAGTGTCACGGATCATCACCTTCTTCACAATTAAGCGCGAATAAACATCTTAGATAAGAACAAGCGTGTTTGAGTGGAAAACGAAGGACTTGTATTAAATCATCGAGACGCTGCAGAGCTCCTCACCCTCAACAATGGAGTTTAGAGACTCATGCCGTCAAAAGTATGTAATTCAGATCTGAAAAATGTCATGAGGTACCAGAAAATGTCTGTAAAAGTTGTTTAAATAGTAAACTAGTAACCTAGGTTTACAGAAAATGAATAAACTAAGATAATTGGTGCAGAAATCCACTTCTGGGGCCCACTTGGTGTGTGCTGGGGCTGAGACTAATGCTTTCCACGTGTGGAGGCCTTTCCTGGCGTCAAACTCCAGGTTATGACGTGTTTTGGGCGTTCAACTCCGGATCATGACGTTTTTCTGGCGTTTAACTCCAGACAGCAGCATGAACTTGGCGTTTAACGCCAAGTTACGTCGTCTATCCTTGCGCAAAGTATGGACTATTATATATTGCTGGAAAGCCCTGAATGTCTACTTTCCAACGCCATTGAGAGCGCGCCAATTGGACTCCTGTAGCTCCAGAAAATCCATTTCGAGTGCAGGGAGGTCAGGATCCAACAGCATCAGCAGTCCTTTTTCAGCCTAAGTCAGATTTTTGCTCAGCTCCCTCAATTTCAGCCAGAAAATACCTGAAATCATAGAAAAACACACAAACTCATAGTAAAGTCCAGAAATATGATTTTTGCCTAAAAACTAATATTATTTTACTAAAAACTAACTGAAACATGCTAAAATCTACATGAAATTACCCCCAAAAAGCGTATAAAATATCCGCTCATCACAACACCAAACTTAAACTGTTGCTTGTCCTCAAGCAACTAGATAAATAAAATAGGTTTTAACAGAAATAAAGAAGTAATAATATTCTCGAGTTTTAAATGAAGCTCAGATTCTTATTAGATGAGCGGGACTTGTAGCTTTTTCCTCTGAACAGTTTTGGCATCTCCCTGTATCTTTAAATTTTCAGAATGATTGTCATCCTTAGGAACTCAGAATTCAGATAGTATTATTGACTCTCCTAGTGTAGTATGTTGATTCTTGAACACAGTTATTTTATAAGTCTTGGCCGTGGCCCTAAGCACTTTGTCTTCCAGTATTACCACCGGATACATAAATGCCACAGACACATAACTGGGTGAACCTTTTCAGATTATGACTCAGCTTTGCTAGAGTCCCCAGTCAGTGGTGTCCAGAGCTCTTAAGCACACTCTTTTGTTTTGGATCACGACTTTAACCACTCAGTCTCAAGCTTTTCACTTGGACCTTCATGACACAAGCACATGGTTAGGGACAGCTTGTTTTAGCCGCTTAGGCCTGGATTTTATTTCCTTGGGCCCTCCTATCCATTGATGCTCAAAGCCTTGGATCCTTTTTACTCTTGGCTAGTGCCCATGGCTTGTGAATATTGTGTTTTTTTTTTTTTGACTGCTTTTTCTTGCTTCAAGAATCAATTTCATGATTTTTCAGATCATCAATAATATTTTTCGTGTTCCTCATTCTTTCAGGAGCCAATATTCATAAAATTCAAGATAAAATTTATGCACTGTTCAAGCATTCATTCAGAGAACAAAAAGTATTGCCACCACATATAATTAATTATAGTCTTTATTGCTAAGAACTCATAAATATAGATTACTTCTTTATTCTAAAAAATTCTACTACTTTATTCATGCCTAATGATGATGAGAAAAATAAATTATAGCTTAATTGGAAATAAAATCAAAATAGATATACTAATTACTACTAAATATCTAACTTCTAAGGTCAATTTCTAAAAAGAATAATTATCACAGAGTTGAAGCAGAAAAAATTGGAACTCAGCAACCTGTTGTTTTGAGGAGTAGGTGCTCCTCTAATCTTTGGGGTGTGGTTCAAGGATTAATTTTTGGCGCTTCAGCTCCCTTATATCACGCCCTTGCTCTTCCTGTTCCTTGAGCAGTTTGCAAAGCATGCTACTTTGATTATTCTGTTCTTCCTTTATTTGGTCCATAGCTTCTTGCAATCTGGAAATAGAAGCCTCAAGATGTTCCCAGTATTCGAATTGGGGCAGTTCTGGGAGAGCTTCTTGTGCTCTCCTCTTGGTTGAATCATCTTGTTGCTGTTGTCTGACCATTGATATTCCAGTAATGGGCTTTTCAATTAGGATATATTCAGTTATTCCCATCTTTACTCCAGCATCTTTGCAAAGCATAGAAATTAGGCTTGGATAAGCCAATTTGGCGTCCTTAGAATTCTTGTTTGCAATTTTATATAGCTCACATGAGATCAGCTGATGGACTTCCACTTCTTTTTCCAGCATGATGCAGTGAATCATGACAGCTCTTTTGATGGTAACTTCAGAACGGTTGCTGGTGGGCAAAATGGAACGACTAATAAAGTCCAGCCAGCCTCTGGCTACTGGTTTTAGATCTTCTCTTTTGAGTTGAACTGGGGTGCCAGTCGTACTGGTAGTCCACTTGGCTCCAGGGACGCATATATCTTCCAAGATCTTGTCCAATCCTTTATTGACCCTCATCATTCTCCTATTAAAGGAGTCTGGGTCATCCTTCAGTTGAGGAATCTTGAATATCTCCCTGATCTTGTCAGCATTGGTATGAATGATCTTTCCTCTGACTACGGTCTTATGGTCAAAGAGAGCTGCTCCAATGATTCTTTGCCTTTCTGTCTGCCATAGATTAGCATAGAATTCCTGAACCATGTTCCTTCCCACTTTCGTTTCAGGATTGGCCAGAATTTCCCAATTCCTGTTTCGAATCTGCTCTTGGATCTCCGGATATTCATCTTCTTTCAGATCAAATCTGACTTCCGGGATCACTGATCTGTGACTCATTATCTTGTAGTAATGGTCTGAATGTTCTTTAGTTAAGAACTTCCCTTGATTCCAAAGTGGCTTTGGATTGCTTTCTTTCTTGCCTCTTGGGTTGGGTTGTTTCCCTTTAGGAGCCATAATCAAGAGACACAATAGTTTTTGTGATCACGGGTAAAACACACCAAACTTAGAGCTTTGCTTGTCCTCAAGCAAAAGAGAAGAAAGAAGAGGGATAGGAGGAGAGCAATGTGGAATGGTGATGATGAGGAGGGCGCCGAATACAAGATATAGGGAGGGGGTGGGTAATTTTCGAAAAATAAGAAAGAGATAAGATAGAAGATATGATTTTAAAAGATATGATCAGAAAAAGATATAATTTTTAAAAGAGAAAGATATGAATAATAATTTAAAAGATAAATTTGAAATTTACTTTTGAAAAAGATTTTAAAAAAAATAATTAAGTTTTGAAACAAATTTGAAAAGATGATGGATTGGATTTGAAAGCTATTTGTTTTTTTTTTTGGGTTAAGATGTATTTAAAACATTTGCAAAATTGGATTTTAGAAATTAGGATAAAAACTTTTGGAATTGAAAGTGATAATTTGAAATATGTTTATGCAAGAAATCATGAATTAAAACATAAAAATTTAGAAAAATTAGGATTAAAAACGAAATTGTACCTCCTCCCACCATCCTGGCGTTAAACGCCCAACTGTTGCATAGTTTGGGTGTTTAACGCCCAAATGTTGCTTCTCCTGGGCGTTCAACGCCCATTTGGTGCTTCTTTCTGGCGTTGAACGCCAGGAAGTCCTTCTTTACTGGGCGTTTTTCTAAACGCCCAGAATGCTAGCAGATTGGCGTTAAACGCCCAGAAGGTGCATCTTTCTGGCGTTTAACGCCCAGAAGATGCTCCTTTCTGGCGTTTAACGCCCAGATAGCTACCCTTACTGGCGTTAAACGCCCAGTGGGAGCTTCTTTTGGGCGTTTAACGCCCAAAGTATTTCTTACTGGCTTTTTCATGCCAGTGAGCTTCCCAATTTCCCTGTAGCTCTGTGACTTCAACCAATTGCTTTTTCACCTTCGAAGATACTTGACATATACCTGAAACAAAATCAATTAATTAATGAATACGAATAAAATTAAATTTTGTGATTGGCTGGGTTGCCTCCCAGCAAGCACTTCTTTAATGTCATTAGCTGGACTATTACTGAGTTTTAATCAAGTCTCAGTTTTGAGCATTCTTGCTCAAAATTGCCTTCAAGATAATGTTTGACTCTTTGTCCATTAACAATGAACTTTTTGTTAGAGTCACTATCCTGAAGTTCTATGTATCCATATGGTGATACGCTTGTAATTACATATGGACCTCTCCACCGGGATTTTAATTTCCCAGGGAATAATTTGAGCCTTGAATTAAATAACAGAACTTTCTGTCCTGGCTCAAAGACTCTGGATGATAATTTCTTATCATGCCATCTTTTTGCTTTCTCTTTGTAAATTTTTGCATTTTCGAAAGCATTGAGTCTAAATTCCTCTAGCTCATTTAACTGGAGCAATCGTCTTTCTCCAGCTAACTTGGCATCAAGGTTCAGGAATCTGGTTGCCCAGTAGGCCTTGTGTTCCAGTTCCACTGGCAAGTGACATGCCTTTCCATACACAAGCTGGTATGGAGAGGTCCCTATAGGGGTCTTAAATGCTGTTCTGTATGCCCACAGAGCATCATCCAAGCTTCTTGCCCAATCCTTTCTACGGTTAATTACAGTCCGTTCCAGGATTCTTTTGAGTTCTCTATTTGAGACTTCAGCTTGCCCATTAGTTTGTGGATGATATGGAGTAGCCACCCTGTGGTTGACTCCATAACGTACCAGAGCAGAGTAAAGCTGTTTATTACAGAAATAAGTGCCCCCATCACTGATCAACACTCTAGGGATACCAAATCTGCTGAAGATATGTTTCTGGAGGAATTTCAACACTGTTTTAGTGTCATTAGTGGGTGTTGCAATAGCCTCCACCCATTTGGATACATAATCCACTGCCACCAGAATATAAGTGTTTGAGTATGATGGTGGAAAAGGTCCCATGAAGTCAATGCCCCATACATCAAACAACTCAATCTCCAAGATCCCTTGCTGAGGCATGGCATAACTGTGAGGTAGGTTGCCTGATCTTTGGCAACTGTCACAATTAAGCACAAATGCTCGGGAATCTTTATAGAGAGTAGGCCAGTAGAAGCCACTTTGGAGGACTCTTATGGCTGTTCGCTCACTTCCAAAATGTCCTCCATACTGTGATCCATGGCAATGCCAAAGGATCTTCTGTGCTTCCTCTTTAGGTACACATCTACGGATTACTCCGTCTGCACATCTCTTGAAGAGATATGGTTCATCCCAGAGATAGTACTTTGCATCTGTGATTAATTTCTTTGATTGCACCCTACTGTACTCCTTGGGTATGAATCTCACTGCCTTGTAGTTTGCAATGTCTGCAAACCATGGCACTTCCTGGATGGCGAACAGTTGCTCATCCGGAAAGGTTTCAGAGATCTCAGTGAGAGGGAGGGATGCCCCTTCTACTGGTTCTATTCGGGACAGATGATCTGCTACTTGATTTTCTGTCCCTTTTCTGTCTCTTATTTCTATATCAAACTCCTGCAGAAGCAGCACCCATCTGATAAGTCTGGGTTTTGAATCCTGCTTTGTGAGTAGATATTTAAGAGCAGCATGATCAGTGTACACAATCACTTTTGATCCTACTAAATAGGATCTGAATTTATCAATGGCGTAAACCACTGCAAGTAGCTCTTTTTCTGTGGTTGTGTAATTCTTCTGTGCGTCATTTAAGACACGGCTGGCATAGTAAATGACGTGCAGAAGCTTGTCATGCCTTTGTCCCAACACTGCACCAATGGCATGGTCACTGGCATCACACATCAGTTCAAATGGTAATGTCCAGTCTGGTGCAGAGATGATTGGTGCTGAGACCAATTTAGCTTTCAGGGTCTCAAATGCCTGCAGACACTCTTTATCAAAGATAAATGGCGTGTCAGCAGCTAGCAGGTTGCTCAGAGGTTTGGCGATTTTTGAAAAGTCCTTTATAAACCTCCTATAGAATCCCGCATACCCCAGAAAGCTTCTGATTGCCTTAACATTAGCAGGTGGTGGTAATTTTTCAATTACCTCTACTTTAGCTTGGTCCACCTCTATTCCCTTGTTCGAAATTTTGTGCCCAAGGACAATTCCTTCAGTCACCATAAAGTGACATTTTTCCCAGTTTAAAACCAGGTTAGTCTCTTGGCATCTTTTCAGAACAAGTGCTAAATGGTTAAGGCAGGAGTTGAATGAGTCTCCAAATACTGAAAAGTCATCCATGAAGACTTCCAGAAATTTTTCCACCATATCAGAGAAAATGGAGAGCATGCACCTCTGAAAGGTTGCAGGTGCATTGCACAGGCCAATTGGCATCCTTCTGTATGCAAATACTCCAGATGGGCATGTGAACGCCGTTTTCTCCTGATCCTGGGGATCTACTGCAATTTGATTATAACCTGAATATCCATCCAGGAAGCAGTAGTATTCATGACCTGCTAGTCTTTCTAGCATCTGGTCTATGAATGGTAAAGGAAAATGATCCTTTCTGGTGGCTGTATTGAGCCTTCTATAATCAATGCACATACGCCACCCTGTAACTGTTCTTGTAGGAACCAGTTCATTTTTTTCATTATGAACCACTGTCATGCCACCCTTCTTAGGGACAACTTGGACAGGGCTCACCCAGGGGCTGTCAGAAATAGGATAAATAATCCCAGCCTCTAGTAATTTAGTGACCTCTTTCTGCACCACTTCTTTCATAGCTGGATTCAGCCGCCTTTGTGGTTGAACCACTGGCTTGGCGTCATCCTCCAGCAAGATTTTGTGCATGCATCTGGCTGGGCTAATGCCCTTAAGATCACTAATGGACCACCCAAGAGCTGTCTTGTGCGTCCTTAGCACTTGAATTAGTGCTTCCTCTTCCTGTGGCTCTAAGGTAGAGCTTATAATTACAGGAAAGGTATCACCTTCTCCCAGAAATGCATATTTTAGGGATGGTGGTAATGGTTTGAGTTCGGGTTTTGGAGGTTTCTCCTCTTCTTGAGGGATTTTCAGAGGTTCTATTATCTTCTCTGATTCCTCCAAATCAGGCTGAACATCTTTGAAGATGTCCTCTAGCTCTGATTCCAAACTCTCAGCCATATTGACCTCTCTTACCAGAGAATCAATAATATCAACACTCATGCAGTCATTTGGGGTGTCTGGATGTTGCATTGCTTTGACAACATTCAATTTGAACTCCTCCTCATTGACTCTCAAGGTTACTTCCCCTTTTTGGACATCAATGAGGGTTCGGCCAGTTGCTAGGAAAGGTCTTCCTAGAATGAGAGTTGTACTCTTGTGCTCCTCCATTTCCAGCACCACAAAGTCAGTAGGAAAGGCGAATGGCCCAACCTTGACAATCATGTCTTCAATCACGCCTGATGGGTACTTAATGGAGCCATCAGCAAGTTGAAGACATATCCTGGTTGGTTTAATTTCTTCAGTTAAACCAAGCTTTCTGATGGTAGATGCAGGTATTAGGTTGATACTTGCCCCAAGATCACATAAAGCTTGCTTGGTACAATTACCCTCTAATGTGCATGGTATCATAAAGCTCCCAGGATCTTTAAGCTTCTCAGGTAAGCTTTTCAGAATGACTGCACTGCATTCTTCAGTGAGGTAGACTTTTTCAGTTTCCCTCCAATCCTTCTTATGACTTAAGATTTCTTTCATGAACTTAGCATAAGAAGGTATTTGCTCAAGTGCTTCTGCAAACGGAATCTTTATTTCAAGAGTCCTGAGATAGTCTGCAAAGCGGGCAAATTGCTTATCCTGTTCCGCTTGGCGGAGTTTTTGAGGATAAGGCATTTTGGCTTTGTATTCCTCAACCTTAGTTGCTGCAGGTTTATTACCTACAGAAGTGGGTTGGGAAGCCTTTTTAGAAGGGTTGTTATCAGCACTTGTATGTGACTGATTCCCCACTGGTATTTGAATGCCAGTGGTGGGAGCTGGAGTGGCGTTAGACGCCACTTCCTTGTTTGTTACTGGCGTTTGAACGCCAGAACCATGCTCCCTTTGGGCGTTCAACGCCAGATCCATGCTTGTTTCTGGCGTTGAACGCCAGGAATGAGCATGGTCTGGGCGTTCAGCGCCAGCTTTATTCCTCTCTGGGCTCTGATTGTCCTCAGAGGGATTTTGAGTATCCACCTGTTCATTTCTTGGTTTCCTGCTGCTTTGAAGTGAGGTATTTAATGTTTTCCCACTTCTTAATTGAACTGCTTGGCATTCTTCTGTTATTTGTTTTGACAGTTGCTTTTCTGTCTGCTTTAATTGTACTTCCATGTTCCTGTTAGCCATTCTTGTTTCCTGTAATATTTCCTTGAATTCGGCTAGCTGCTGAGTTAGAAAATCTAATTGCTGATTGAATTCATTAGCCTGATCCACTGGACTGAGTTCTGCAGTTACTGTTTTAGCTTCTTCTTTCATGGAGGATTCACTGTTTAGGTACAGATGCTGATTTCTGGCAACCGTATCAATAAGCTCTTGAGCTTCTTCAATTGTTTTTCTCATGTGTATAGATCCACCAGCTGAGTGGTCTAGAGAAATCTGAGCTTTTTCTGTAAGCCCATAGTAGAAGATGTCTAATTGCACCCATTCTGAAAACATTTCAGAGGGGCATTTTCTTAGCATCTCTCTGTACCTCTCCCAAGCATCATAAAGGGATTCATTATCTCCTTGTTTGAAGCCTTGAATGTTTAGCCTTAGCTGTGTCATTCGTTTGGGAGGGAAATAGTGATTCAGGAATTTTTCTGACAGCTGTTTCCATGTTTTTATGCTGTTTTTAGGTTGGTTATTTAACCACCTCTTAGCTTGATCTTTTACAGCAAATGAAAACAGTAGTAATCTGTAGACATCCTGATCCACTTCCTTATCATGTACTGTATCAACAATTTGCAAAAATTGTGCCAGAAACTCTGTAGGTTCTTCATGTGGAAGACCAGAATACTGGCAGTTTTGCTGCACCATGATAATGAGCTGAGGATTCAGCTCAAAGCTACTAACTCCAATGGAGGGTATACAGATACTACTCCCATATGAAGCAGTAGTGGGGTTGGCATATGACCCCAGAGTCCTCTTGGACTGTTCATTCATACTTACTTCCATAATGGAATACAAGTTGAGAATTTATATGTTGAGAATTATTTATTTTATAGTAATGGAATAACAAAAAATGGGATATAGATATAAAAATATTTTGAAGATATTTTGTGAAAGAAAATTATTATTTTTTTTTTAAAAATAAAATAAAAACGAAATAAATAAAAGAAAGTGGAAATATTTTGAAATTGAAAATTGAATTTTTAATGTAAAATTTTCGAAAAAGTAGTTTTAAAAATAGTTAGAAAATAAAAATTTTTTTGAATTTTGAATTTTATGATGAAAGAGAAAAACACACAAAAGACACAAGACTTAAAATTTTTAGATCTAATGCTCCTTATTTTCGAAAATTTTTGGAGGGAAAACACCAAGGAACACCAAACTTAAAAATTTTAAGATCAAGACACAAGAAAAACTCAAGAACACCTTGAAGATTCACAAGAACACCAAGAACACAAGGAAGAACACCAAACTTAAAATTTTTAGAAAACTTTGATGAAATTTTCGAAAATTATGAAAGATTAACAAGAAAACACCAAACTTAAAGTTTGGCACAAGATTAAATCAAGAAAAATTATTTTTGAAAAAGATTTTCAAAAGTACTGGTGCTCCCTCTTCAAGAATATAAGCTAATGCTTTAGCCAATTGGGAATAAATATAACACTTGTTCTAGATATTCCAATTAGTGCTTTAAAAAGAACACAAGTGAAACAAGAGAAGACACAAAGCAAGAAAAACTCAAGATCAAACAAGAAAAATAAGCAAGAACAACTTGAAGATTAATGAAGAACAAAGAACACAAGTCGAAAATTTTAAAGAAAAATATGAGATATGCAATTGACACCAAACTTAGAACAAGACACTAAACTCACGAAAATTAGCAATCAATTAAAAGAAAAATAATAAATTTTGAAAAGAAAAATTTTGAAAAGAAACTATCCTATCAAGATTTAATGACTCTATAACAATAAAAATAAAAATAAATTATTCCTAATCTAAGAAATAAAATAAGCCTTCAATTGTCCAAACTCAATAATCCCCGGCAACGGCGCCAAAAACTTGGTGGACGAAATTGTGATCACATCAATATAGCATTAATGTATTTATGTAGAATTGTGGAACTTAGGATTTTTGGTACGAGTGGGCACAATTCCGTTCAACTAACCAGCAAGTGCACTGGGTCGTCCAAGTAATACCTTACGTGAGTAAGGGTCGATCCCACGGAGATTATTGGCTTGAAGCAATCAATGTTATTTTATTAATCTTAGTCAGGAGGCTAATGAAGTTATTTGGATTTATTTGTAAAAGGCCAAACTACAAACTACTTAAAATTGTAAGTTAAAATAATAGGGAATAATAGAGTTACTTGTTTATAAAGGATTGTGGAATATGTTGGAGTTTTGGAGATGCTTTGTCCTTTGACTTCAACTCTTCCTTGAAATCCTCTTCTCACACGCAGGTTCCTTCCATGGCAAGCTCTCTGTAGGGTGTCACCGTTGTCAGTGGCTACTTCCCATCCTCTCAGTGAAAACGTTCCTATGCTCTGTCACAGCACGGCTAATCATCTGTCGGTTCTCAATCAGGTTGGAATAGAATCCATTGATTCTTTTGCGTCTGTCACTAACGCCCAGCCCTCAGGAGTTTGAAGCACGTCACAGTCATTCAATCCCGGAATCCTACTCGGAATACCACAGACAAGGTTTAGACTTTCCGGATTCTCATGAATGCCGCCATCAATCCAGCTTATACCACGAAGATTCTGTTGGGGAATCTAAGAGATATTCATTCAGTCTGATGTAGAACGGAGGTGGTTGTCAGGCACACGTTCATGGATTGAGGAAGGTAATGAGTGTCACGGATCATCACCTTCTTCACAATTAAGCGCGAATAAACATCTTAGATAAGAACAAGCGTGTTTGAGTGGAAAACGAAGGACTTGTATTAAATCATCGAGACGCTGCAGAGCTCCTCACCCCCAACAATGGAGTTTAGAGACTCATTCCGTCAAAAGTATGTAATTCAGATCTGAAAAATGTCATGAGGTACCAGAAAATGTCTGTAAAAGTTGTTTAAATAGTAAACTAGTAACCTAGGTTTACAGAAAATGAATAAACTAAGATAATTGGTGCAGAAATCCACTTCTGGGGCCCACTTGGTGTGTGCTGGGGCTGAGACTAATGCTTTCCACGTGTGGAGGCCTTTCCTGGCGTCAAACTCCAGGTTATGACGTGTTTTGGGCGTTCAACTCCGGATCATGACATTTTTCTGGCGTTTAACTCCAGACAGCAGCATGAACTTGGCGTTTAACGCCAAGTTACGTCGTCTATCCTTGCGCAAAGTATGGACTATTATATATTGCTGGAAAGCCTTGGATGTCTACTTTCCAACGCCGTTGAGAGCGCGCCAATTGGACTCCTGTAGCTCCAGAAAATCCATTTCGAGTGCAGGGAGGTCAGGATCCAACAGCATCAGCAGTCCTTTTTCAGCCTAAGTCAGATTTTTGCTCAGCTCCCTCAATTTCAGCCAGAAAATACCTGAAATCATAGAAAAACACACAAACTCATAGTAAAGTCCAGAAATATGATTTTTGCCTAAAAACTAATATTATTTTACTAAAAACTAACTGAAACATGCTAAAATCTACATGAAATTACCCCCAAAAAGCGTATAAAATATCCGCTCATCAGCTTGAGACAAGATTGCTAAAGTAGAGATTAGAACTGATTTTATGGTTAAGATTTTTATGGATGAATGCCTGAGAAAGTTAAGGAAGGTTTAAGGAAATATGTTAAGAATTCAAAGAGAAAAGAGTAATCAGAGCAGAGTAAAGAGATAGAGAAAAGAGGTAATTAAGAGAAGAATGAAGGGGTGATGCTTAAGCAGTAGTAACAACAAGAATAATGTAACAATTAAAGATGTCTATTAAGAAAGATATCAAGTGATTTGTTTGATTTCTGCCACAGAAGAGTAGAGTAATGTTTGTTTGGTTTCTGCCACAAAAGAGCAGTGTGATATTTGTTTGATTTCTGCCACAGTAGAGCAGATATTGCCTGTTTGTTTGATTTCTGCCACAGTAGAACAGATACTGCGATGGTAGAGCAGTCTATTTTCCGCCCATCTATTTTCTTGCCACAATAGAGTGGAGGCTGCCACACAAGAGTAGCTATTTATTTGTGCACAGGTTGGAAAATATATCCGGAATAACGTGGATTCTTGACTGGATAATGTTGGGATGCGGGTAGACAACCGACACATGAGCTCATGGCCTGCTTAGGACAGACATGCATCATAATGTTTGCGCATATGCATTTGGTTGTGTTTGCTTGTATTACTTGTTTGTGATTGTGTTGTTTGTCTTATTGCAACTTGCTTGTGTTTTGAATTGAATCTCTTACTTGTGCTATTGGTTGTGAATGTATTGAGGTGATTAATAACTGTTGTTGTGACTAAGAATTAATTAGGTGGCTAAGAGATAGTTAGTATGATAAGCTTTGTGATTGAGATCTGTTTTGGTTTTAGAAATTTAAAGAAAGTAATTAATTATCTAAAGTAAAATTAAGAAATATTTTCGAAGGTTTGAAATATAATTTTATTTAAGTTAATTATTTGCAATTTTAATCATTATTTTTACGGCATTCCCATTCCCTACTGAGAACGTATGGTTTGTTCTCACCCCAAAATCTTTCACCCTTTCATTAACACAGGTTCGAAGACTCAATATGAAGCCATGGACGAATAGTTGGAACTGTTTATAAGTTAAGTTATTTTCATAGAATTCCCTCACCTTTATTGATTAGGATTTTATTTTATACAGAGGGATATGAGTTGTATCTAAGTTTAATTTAAATGCTTAATTATTGTTAATAATTATGTGATTATTATTACTTGGTGATGTTTGATATACAATTTTGATAAATAAAAATAAAATTTTCTGGTATTATCCGATAAAATTGAAACGCAATATCCAACTAAAGGTTCAATATTAAATAGTTAATAAGGAGAAGAGGTTAGTAACGCCTTGCTTTTAGTATGATCATGACGTACTAGAAATTCAGTCGTTATAGATAGCTCATCGTTGAACGCATTTCAGGCACGTTGGACGTGTCATTTGGCATGTTAAATGTGAGGCTAGAGATGGTCACTAGAGGTGTCTTAAAAATGGCACGTTGGACATGGCTTCCTTCATGTTGGACATAAGCTTGGATGCACTTCCCTGGGAGCTCCACCATTGGCATGTTGAACGTGCCCCTCCTCGAGTTGGACGCATGGCTGGAGTGAGCCATTGGAGGCAGCTTCAAAATGGCACGTTGGACATGCCATTCCTCACGTTGGACGCATGGTTGGAGGCAATTGCCTAGACTAGAAGCTTCATTAGTGGCACGTTAGACGTGCCACTCTTTGGATTGAACGTGGGCTTGCTCCCTCTAGGGGCACGTTGGACATGCCTTCCTTGGGTTGGACATGAGGGAGCTTCCTTAGAAGCACGTTGGACGTGCCTCTCCTTGGGTTCAATGTGGGCTTGCTTTTCGCCACTAGAGAAGGGGTTTAAATGGCACATTGAACGTGCCATGGCTCATTTTAAACGTGAGCTTATGTGCAAGTCCTTGGGAGTGGTTTAGATCGGCATGTTAAACGTACCATGAGGCACGTTAGACATAGTAAGAAATTGTCATCTCAGGGGATCTCTGTTTGGTCCAGCAACCTTACTATTTGATCTAGCACCCATTCTGTTTGTTCACTTCTGCTGCTTCTTCTTTGTCCTTGATCTTTGCTAACTTTTCTCCAATTTCTCCTGTACCAAATGAATTCAAACTAACTCAAAGTAATACTCATTAAATCATGAAATCATTGCTTATCTAACAAGAATTATTAGCTTATTGAATGAAGTTCTAAAAGAAAAATAACTAAAGATGCGGTTGCATTAAAACACCAAATTTGAGACTTTGCTTGTCCTCAAGCAAACGCAGAATCATGCATTCATATTTGAAGGACTGAACCTCACAAATCAAGGGTAACTTATAATATTTTCAATGGGTTTGGTTAGCCTTTTCACTTGCACACAATCTAGTACAAAAATCTTGATTCTTGCAAGACTTCCATCGCGATCATATTATAGAATCCTCTCTTATCAATTCCAACCTTGAAGCAAGCTTAACTCTTTATTTTCTTTCAAAATATCTTTTATCAAAATGCTTTGCACCTTGAGCTTATCCGTGATTTTAAATGTTTTGTCTCAAGCTTTGCTCAATACAAAAACACCACAAGCACTTGATCCGAATCCTTTGAGTTTATATTATCTTTTTAACATTCCGAATCAGTGGTGCTCAGAGCATTTAGCTTCTTTCTTTGGGGGTGCTTTGTGATGCAAGCGCATCATGTTGTGTTTTTCTATATTTTTTCATATAAGAAATAAATGCATAATGATTCATCATGGAGTATTTTTATGCTTAAATTGAATATTGTTTTGATTGCTTGAGTTGATGAATTTTGCAGGAAATAATAGAAAAAAAAAAGCAAAAAGCACAAATTAAGCTCAAAAAAAGGAAAAATGAGTTTTTGACACACTTTGGAGCCTTAGACACGCTTTGGACCCTGGAGCATTGATGGCATGGCATTTTACACGCTAGGGAGAAGGCGTGAAACGCCTTCGAAAAGGAAGTCATGCGTACGCACAACAGCTGAAAAGAGTGAATTCATGCATATGCATGCTACATGCGTACGCGCAAGACATGAGAAATTGAGGATTCATGCGTACGCATGTAGCATGTGTACGCGCAAAAACTGGCAGATTGAGGACTCATGCATACGCACAAGTGAAGATTTTTGCGTTGTCATACGTACGCATGCCTCATGCGTACGTATGACACCCGTGAACAGTGGGTGTTCCACACGCCACAAGAAAATGGGAGTGTCAAACCCACATGCCTTTGAGGCTTATTGAGTGGCGTTTTGCATGCCAAAGCTCGGCGTTACACGCGGGACCAAGTTTCCAGAAGACTATTTCAAAGATCCCATTTTGAATTCTTGGGACCAAGAGAATGGGCATTTAACGCCGCATATGGCGTGCCACACGCCAATAAGAAAAGCTGGGCGTTCCATACGCCCAAGGTTGGCATCACACGCCAAAGAGGCATGCTCAAGGAAAGCTTAGCATTATGCATGCAAAGCATGTTATTCTATAAGGAAAGCATGGCGTTTCATGTGAATTATGGCCCAACCTCTATAAGCCTTGTTTGCAATCTTCACAAGCCCATTCAGAATGCAATTTGGGATCACTAAAGCCTTGAAAAAAAGATACAAAGCTGAAGATTAAATGCAAAAGATTAGATTTTGATTTGTTTTGTTTTTGAATTGAAGTTTGAATTTAATAATTAGGTTTTATTTTCTTTAGTATAAAAAGGTCCTAAAAATACTTATTCTTTGTCATTTTTCATACCTTATTTTTGAAGCATGAGTCACTAACCTCATTGTTTAAGGTTAGGAGCTCTGTTCATCCTTTGATGGATTATTAATCTAAATGTTCTATTTTTTGTGAGATTTATGATTTGATTTAATTCATGATTGAGTTTTCGTTCTTCATTCCTAAAGATTTAGAATTGTTGGAAAACATTCTAGCTCTATCTTGGATTCTAAATATTGTTTTGAAAAAAATTGATATTTGAATTAGCTTGAAAACTCTTTCACACTACTTTTTTATAACACTAGGAATAGGTTCAAAGGGTGTGCGACACTTTGTGAGTTTCAATTGTTGGGACTAGCTTGAATACGTGACATATAATTCAACCTAAGGACTATTTTTAAATATTATTTGAAATTGAATTAGAATTGTGCTTTACCTCTTTTTCTTAAGTAATTGACTAAGGATTTAGCTGTTAATTAAGTTAAAGAGAAATTAAATTGTCAAAGAATTGGATTTTAATTATTTATGATTTGTCGTAATTAATCTTTGCATACCTCATCTAAGTAGACACAAGGATTATTTTCCTAAGGAATGAACATCTCTAACACAAGGATCATCTTACTTTTTCAACCAATCTTTATTTGCTTTTGTTAAATTTTCTATTTTCATGCTATTTATTATTGAAACACTTATTCTTGATTGTCTGACTAAAATAGTTAATTGATCATTGTTTACTTAATTCATTAATCCTGGTGGGATCGATCCTTACTCACCTGAGGTATTACTTGATATGATCCGGTGCACTTGTCGGTGTTTTATGGTTTATAAATTAGTCATACAAAATATTTATAAATTATTTGCAGTTACTCACTAGACTTCAATGACATTCATAAATTAAAATGGATAAATTTAAAATAAATCCCCTACCTTAACGTTGAATGTTGCAGAAATCATCAAATACGATAGCTTCGTTAACAGTTCAAGCACCAATTCCGTTCTCTTGGCAGCAACTACAGTGGTTCTGGGCATCCCCAGTGATGGTGGAAGGCCTCAGCATCAGCCAAACAACAGTGGTAACGGTTTAGAATAGAGTCAGAGCAAGGCCAGATCAACAACAACAGCAGCTCCAGCAACAGCAGTGGCGTTCTTGTCAGATTCCAAAAATCGAATTCAGAGGTAGAACTGGCGAGCCTCTCATTTTGATCCTCCAGTAATGACGTCTGGCGATGTAGCAGCTCGGCGACGATGATGACTTCCATCGACGGCGAAGAGACGTGGCAATAGTGGTGGTCTCCACGGCGACGGCGATGGAGTGCATGGTGGCGGTGATGCGTGAGCATCTTTTCTATCTTTTCCTAGTGAATTTACATCTAATTTATTGAGTTTAATAAAGAATTAATTATCTTTCAGCCAATATGGATGCTACTTTGAGTCTTTTGCAATTTTATTTATTTTAGGTAGCATTCGACTGGATTTGATGGAGTTTCTACAGCACAAGAATCAAAGAAGATGGCTGCGAGGAGCGACGCGCACGCGTGCCTGATGCGTGCGCGTGAATTGGAGGTATCCATGGCGATGTGTGCGCGTGAATGACGCGCACGCGTGAATGACGCGCACGCGTGAATGACGCGCACACGTGAATTGAAGATTTGCTCAGCGACACGTTCGTGTGACTTGGAAAAAGACCATCGACACGTCCGTGTGACTGACGCGTCCGCGTGACATGCGCAAAGTGCAAAAAACGCAGAAAAATGCTAAGGGTGATTTCTGGGCTGTTTTGACCTTGTTTCCAGCCCAAAAAACACAGATTAGAAGCTACGGAATGGACAAATCAAGTGGTCCCCACCCATCAGCTGAGGACTTGTTAATTAATTTGAATTTAAATTCAAATTCTTATTTTTAGAAAAAGATATTATTTTTAATTTTAGATAATAAGATTTTAAATTATTAGGATTAGTTATAAAAAAGGATCTGATGCCATCAGATTGGAACTCTGTACATTTTTATCTGAATCCTTATTTTTCCTCTCAATCATGAGCAACTAATCCTCCACTGTTAAGGTTAGGAGCTCTGTCTATTTGTATGGATTGATTCGTTTGATCTTTCTAATTTAATCCATGTTTTGATTTATATTTCAATAATTTATTTTCGTTCTTTATTTTTTGAATTTGGGTAGAACGGAAGTATGACCCATGTTCTAATTGAGTTCTTGTAAAACTTGGAAAAGCTCTTTACTTGAACAACAGCTTGAAAACATATTATCCTAAATTTCTAATTATTTATATTTAACGGGATACGTGACATATAATCCTCTTATTTTTGGATAATTAGGATTTTTGTGGCATATAAACTGGAATTTAAACTTCACCTTCTAATTGAAATTAATTGACCAAGGAATTGGCAGTTGATGAATTTTAGAGGAGACTAGGAAGGTCTAAGGAATTAGGGTCTAGTCACATATAAGTTGCCATGAATTAAATCTTGCATGATTAAAATAGTTAGTAAGAAAAATCAATCCGGAAGAATAGATAACTCTGAAGCCTTAACTATCTTCTCCATATTTTATTCCCAACTTATTTATCTCCCTGTCTTTTATATTCCAAATTTACTGTTTAATGCTCTTTGAACTTTCAACACTATTTTCTGTTTGTCTAACTAATCCTATCAAATACTATTGTTGCTTAATCCATCAATCCTCGTGGGATCGACCTTTACTCACGTAAGGTATTACTTGGTACGACCCGGTGCACTTGCCGGTAAGTTGTGGGTTATAAAATACTGCACCAAGTTTTTGGCACCGTTGTCGGGAATTGATTGTGATTAACAACTATTCGTTGTTTGATTACTTAGATTAGATAATTTTTTTAGTATATTTTTTATTTTATTATTAATTTTTATTTTGCATTTTTTTTACGTTAATTTTTTTCCTTTACGTTAATTTCTTTCTTTTTTTCCTTTACGTTTTTTTTCTTTTTCTTTTCTTTTCCTTTTCGTTACTCCCCCTCCTTATACCGTACCTTTTTTTATTTTACTTTTATTAAATAAATAAATAAATAAATACAATAAAATAAAAAATATTTAAAAAAATTTAAATAAATAAATAGCACCAATATTTTTCCTTAATTTCTGAATTTAAGTTTGGTGTTACCTAGTTATTTTTATTTTTTTATTTATTTAGTATTTTTATTTTATTTCTTTACACAGGTTACCTCACAGGGACTTCTCTACACTCTGATGTAGAGAGTTCCATCTTTTCTTGTCTTCTGTTTGTGTATGTGCAGGAACAGAGACAAAGAACATCTCTTAGACTTTGATCTTTAATCTGAAAGGACTTTCAGGCGGCGTTTACAACAAGCAGGACTTTACAAGGCTGCAGAGTCTACTATGGATCCGAATAATACTGATAATGCCAATGTGGCAAACCTGAATGGGAATGAACAACAAAAGAGAGCACTTGGCTCTTTCTCCGCTCCTACAGCAGATCTGTATGGAAAAAGCATTGTGGTGCCTCCTATAGCTGCGAACAACTTTGAGTTGAAGCCACAACTAGTCACCCTGGTGCAACAAAACTGCCAGTATCATGGTCTTCCCCACGAAAATCCAAATCAATTTATTTTCAATTTTCTGCAAATCTGTGATACTGTGAAGACGAATGGAGTAAACCCAGAGGTGTATAAACTCATACTCTTCCCGTTTGCTCTGAGGGATGGAGCAAAGCTATGGCTAGATTCCCAACCCAATGAGAGTTTGGATACTTGGAACAAGGTAGTTTCTCAGTTTCTCACTAAATTTTTCCCACCAAAAAAGCTAACTAAGCTCAGGGTGGAGGTTCAGACCTTCAAACAGAAGGATGGTGAAACTCTGTATGAAGCTTGGGAGAGATACAAGGTACTAACTAGGCAATGCCCTCCGGACATGTTCTCCAAATGGACTTAACTAGACATCTTTTATGAAGGCTTGGGTGAAATATCCAAGATGTGCTTAGATAATTCTGCAGGAGGTTCATTGCACAAGAAAAAGACACCAGAGGAGACTATTGAGCTTATTGAATTGGTTGCTAGCAACCAATATTTATACTCATCTAACAGAAATCCTGTGAACTCTGAGGCTCCTCAGAAAAAGGGTGTCATGGAAGTAGACACTCTTAATGCTATTCTTGCTCAGAACAAGCTTATGTCTCAGCAAATAAGTCTACTTACTCAACACATGGGTGGCATGCAAGTCTCAGCTATCAACACCCAAAATCCACCTTAAGAGGTCTCTTATGACATGACAGGTAATTTTGTGCAAAATGATAATTATGATTATGCTCAACCCTCTTCTGAACAGGTCAATTACATGGGGAGTGTTCCTAGAAATCCCAATAATGATCCCTATTCTCATACCTACAACCAAGGGTGGAGAAATCACCCAAATTTTGGGTGGAGAGACCAACCTCAGAGACCTCAGAACTTCAACAATAATTCTCAGGGCGGCTTCCAACAGAACAATTATAATAATCGCCAATTTCAATCTCATTAACAACAACCACCTCCACATGCAAATTCTAAATCCCAAGAAGATTTTAATTGGGAAATGATGAAGAGTTTTGCGCAGGAAACCAGAGCATCGATCAAGAATTTGGAGATTCAGATGGGTCAAATAGCCACTAGAGTTAATGAAATTGATCAGAGAACCACTAATAGCTTTCCTGGTAACACAATTCCAAATCCAAGAGAGGAATGCAAGGCTATCACCTTGATAAGTAGACAAGTGGCAAGTATGGAAGCACAAGTTGATGAGGAGCCAGTTGAAAAAAATTGTAGGGTTATTCAACTGAGAAGTGGTAAAGTAGCTGGCTTTGAGACTGGTGCATGAAATTGTGATCATCAACAATGGCTCCAATGACTTGGTAGCTCTCACACGTGAATTACACTTAGTCACAACTCCGCACAACTAACCAGCAAGTGCACTGGGTCGTCCAAGTAATACCTTACATGAGTAAGGGTCGATCCCACAGAGATTGTTGGTATGAAGCAAGCTATGGTCATCTTGTAAATCCCAGTCAGGTGGATTTAACTAATTTAAGAGATTATTGGTTTAAATGAAAATAATAAAATAAACAGAAAATACAGATAGAGTTACTCATGTAATTCAATGGTGGAAATTTCAGACAAGTGTATGGAGATGCTTGTCCCTGTTGAATTTCTGCTTTCCTACTGCTTTCATCCAATCCTTCTTACTCCTTTCCATGGCAAGCTGTATGTAGGGCATCACCGTTGTCAATGGCTACATCCTATCCTCTCAGTGAAAATAGTCCAAATGCTCTGTCACAGCATGGCTAATCATCTGTCGGTTCTCAATCAGGTTGGAATAGAATCCAGTGATTCTTTTGCATCTGTCACTAACGCCCAGCCTTCAGGACTTTGAAGCTCGTCACAGTCATTCAATCCCGGAATCCTACTCAGAATACTACAGACAAGGTTAGACTTTCTGGATTCCCATGAATGTCGCCATCAATTCTAGCTTATTGGTAGCGCGAAATTGTGAACAATACTTTTCACAACTCTCATAATCCCTGGTCATGAACTCCAAAAACTTGGTGGTTCAATTCCATGGCATTACACAACTTCGCACAACTAACCAGCAAGTGCACTGGGTCGTCCAAGTAATACCTTACGTGAGTAAGGGTCGATCCCACGGAGATTGTTAGCATTGAAGCAAGCTATGGTCATCTTGTAAATCTTAGTCAGGCAAACTCAAATGTATATGATGATGAACGAAAATAACATAAAGATAAAGATAGAGATACTTATGTATATCATTGGTGTAAGAGCTTCAGACAAGTGTATGAAGATGCCTTCCCTTCCGTCTCTCTGCTTTCCTACTGCCTTCATCCAATCCTTCTTACTCCTTTCCATGGCAAGCTCGTGTAGGGTTTCACTGTTGTCAGCAGCTACCTCCCATCCTCTCAGTGAAAGCGATTGCATATGTCCTGTCACGGCATAGCGGAATTCAGCTGTCGGTTCTCGGTCAGGTCGGAATAATATCCATTGATACTTTTGCGTCTGTCACTAACGCCCTAGCCTGCTAGGAGTTTGAAGCACGTCACAGTCATTCAGTCATTGAATCCTACTCAGAATACCACAGACAAGGTTTAGACCTTCCGGATTCTCTTGAATGCCGCCATCAGGTCCTGCCTATACCACGAAGATTCCGATTAAAGAATCCAAGAGATATTCACTAAGCCTCATATGCTTGTAGAACAAGAGTGGTTGTCAGTCACCTTGTTCATGAGTGAGAATGGTGATGGGCATCAATCATCACCTTCATCATGTTGAAGAACAAGTGATATCTTGGATAAAGAACAAGCGGAATTGAATGGAAGAACAATAGTAATTGCATTAATACTCGAGGTACAGCAGAGCTCCACACCTTAATCTATGGTGTGTAGAAACTCCACCGTTGAAAATACATAAGAACAAGGTCTAGGCATGGCCGAATGGCCAGCCTCCCAAAGGTCTAAGATAGCTACCAAAAGTCTCTCTAAATACAATAGTAAAAGGTCCTACTTATAGAAAACTAGTACATAGATGAGTAAATGACATAAAAATCCACTTCCGGGCCCACTTGGTGTGTGCTTGGGCTGAGCAATGAAGCTTTTTCGTGTAGAGACTCTCCTTGGAGTTAAACGCCAGCTTTAGTGCCAGTTTGGGCGTTTAACTCCCAATTAGGTGCCAGTTCCGGCGTTTAACGCTGGAATTTCTTGAGGTGACTTTGAACGCCGGTTTGGGCCATCAAATCTTGGGCAAAGTATGGACTATTATATATTGCTGGAAAGCCCAGGATGTCTACTTTCCAACGCCGTTGAGAGCGCGCCAATTGGGCTTCTGTAGCTCCAGAAAATCCACTTCGAGTGCAGGGAGGTCAGAATCCAACAGCATCTGCAGTCCTTTTGAGTCTCTGGATCAGATTTTGCTCAGGTCCCTCAATTTCAGCCAGAAAATACCTGAAATCACAGAAAAACACACAAACTCATAGTAAAGTCCAGAAAAGTGAATTTTAACTAAAAACTAATAAAAATATACTAAAAACTAACTAGATCATACTAAAAATATACTAAAAACAATGCCAAAAAGCATACAAATTATCCGCTCATCACAACACCAAACTTAAATTGTTGCTTGTCCCCAAGCAACTGAAGATCAAATAAGATAAAAAGAAGAGAATATGCAATGAACTCCAAAAACATCTATGAAGATCAGTATTAATTAAATGAGCGGGGCTTTTATCTTTTTGCCTCTGAATAGTTTTGGCATCTCACTCTATCCCTTGTAATTCAGAATGATTGGCTTCTTTAGGAACTCAGAATCCAGATAGTGTTAATGATTCTCCTAGTAAAGTATGATGATTCTTGAACATAGCTATTTCTTGAGTCTTGGCCGTGGCCCAAAGCACTCTGTCTTCCAGTATTACCACCGGATACATACATGCCACAGACACATAATTGGGTGAACCTTTTCAGATTGTGACTCAGCTTTGTTAAAGTCCCCAATTAGAGGTGTCCAGGGTTCTTAAGCACACTCTTATTTGCCTTGGATCACAACTTTATTTCTTTCTTTTTCTTTCTCTTTTTTTTTTCGGTTTTTCTTCTCTTTTTTTTTCGTTTGCTTTTTCTCTTTTTTTTTCTGCTTTTTCTTGCTTCAAGAATCATTTTTAATGATTTTTCAGATCCTCAGTAACATGTCTCCTTTTTCATCATTCTTTCAAGAGCCAACATTCATGAACCACAAGTTCAAAAGACATATGCACTGTTCAAGCATACATTCAGAGAACAAAAGTGTTGCCACCACATCAAAATAATTAAACTATTATAAAATTCAGAATTCATGCAATTCTTTCCTTTATCAATTAAGCACGTTTTTATTCAAGAAAGGTGATGGATTCATAGGACATTCATAACTTTAAGGCATAGACACTAAGATACTAATGATCACAAGACACAAACATGGACAAACATAAAGCATAAAAATCGAAAAACAGAAGAATAAAGAACAAGGAAATCAAGGAACGGGTCCACCTTAGTGATGGCGGCTCTTTCTTGCTCTTGAAGATCCTATGGAGTGCTTGAGCTCCTCAATGTCTCTTCTTTGTCTTTGTTGCTCCTCCCTCATGATTCTTTGGTCTTCTCTAATTTCATGGAGGAGAATGGAGTGTTCTTGATGCTCCACCCTTAGTTGTCCCATGTTGGAACTCAACTCTCCTAGGGAGGTGTTTAATTGCTCCCAATAATTTTGTGGAGGAAAGTGCATCCCTTGAGGAATCTCAGGGATCTCATGGTGAGAGGGGTCTCTTGTGTACTCCATCCTTTTCTTGGTGATGGGCTTGTCCTCATCAATGGGGGTATCTCCCTCTATGTCAACTCCAACTGAATAACAGAGGTGACAGATGAGATGAGGAAAGGCTAACCTTGCCAAAGTGGAGGTCTTGTCCGCCACCTTGTAGAGTTCTTGGGCTATAACCTCATGAACTTCTATTTCTTCTCCAATCATGATGCTATGGATCATGATAGCCCGGTCTATGGTAACTTCGGACCGGTTGCTAGTGGGAATGATTGAGCGTTGTATGAACTCTAACCATCCTCTAGCCACGGGCTTGAGGTCATGCCTTCTCAATTGAACCGGCTTTCCTCTTGAATCTTGCTTCCATTGTGCGCCCTCTTCACATATGGTTGTGAGGACTTGGTCCAACCTTTGATCAAAGTTGACCCTTCTAGTGTAAGGGTGCTCATCTCCTTGCATCATAGGCAAGTTGAACGCCACCCTCACACTCTCCGGACTAAAATCCAAGTATTTCCCCCGAACCATAGTGAGATAATTCTTTGGATTCGGGTTCACTCTTTGGTCATGGTTCTTGGTGATCCATGCATTGGCATAGAACTCTTGAACCATCAAGATTCCGACTTGTTGAATGGGGTTGGTAAGCACTTCCCAACCTCTTCTTCGGATCTCATGGCGGATCTCCGGATATTCACCCTTTTTGAGTGAAAAGGGGACTTCGGGGATCACCTTCTTCAAGGCCACAACTTCATAGAAGTGGACTTGATGCACCCTTGAGAGGAATCTATCCATCTCCCATGACTCGGAGGTGGAAGCCTTTGCCTTCCCTTTCCTCTTTCTAGAGGTTTCTCCGGCCTTGGATGCCATAAATGGTTATGGAAAAACGAAAAAGCAACGCTTTTACCACACCAAACTTAAAATGTTTGCTCGTCCTCGAGCAAAAGAAGAAAGAAGAGAGTAGAAGAAGAAGAAATGAGGAAGAGGGGGAAGGTGGTGTGTTCGGCCAAGAAGGGAAAGAAGGGGTGTTTAGGTTGTGTGAAAATGAAGGGTTGAAGAAGGGTATATATAGGAGAGAGGGGGGTAATGGTTCGGCCATGATGGGTGGGTTTGGGAGGGAAAGTGGTTTGAATTTGAAGGGTGAGGTTGGTGGGGATTTATGAAGGATGGATGTGAGTGGTGAAGAGAAAGATGGGATTTGATAGGTGAAGGGTTTTGGGGAAGAGGTATTGAGGTGATTGGTGAATGGGGGAAGAAGAGAGAGAGTGATGGTGGGGTCCTGTGGGGTCCACAGATCCTGTGGTGTCAAGGAAAAGTCATCCCTGCACCAAATGTTGCTCAAAATCACGTTTTGAGGTATTTCTGGCGTTAAACGCCGGGCTGGTGCCCATTCCTGGCGTTTAACGCCAGGTTGTTGCCCTTTACTGGCGTTTAACGCCAGTCTGGTGCCCCTTTCTGGCGTTAAACGCCCAGAATGGTGCCAGACTGGGCGTTAAACGCCCAACAGCTAGCATTACTGGCGTTTGAACGCCAGCTTCTTCTCCTCCAGGGTGTGCTATTTTTCTTCCTGTTTTTCATTCTGTTTTTGCTTTTTTCATTGTTTTTGTGACTTCTTATGATCATCAACCTACAAAAAAGATAAAATAACAAAAGAAAATAGTTAGCTATAAAACATTGGGTTGCCTCCCAACAAGCGCTTCTTTAATGTCATTAGCTTGACAGAGGACTCTCATGGAGCCTCAGAAATACTCAGAACCGTGTTGGAACCTCCCAACACCAAACTTAGAGTTTGAATGTGGGGGTTCAACACCAAACTTAGAATTTGGTTGTGGCCTCCCAACACCAAACTTAGAGTTTGACTGTGGGGGCTCTGCTTGGCTCTGTTTTGAGAGAAGCTCTTCATGCTTCCTCTCCATGATGATAGAGGGATGTCCTTGGGCCTTAAACACCAAGGATTTTTTCATTCACTTGAATGATTAACTCTCCTCTATCAACATCAATCACAGCCTTTGCTGTGGCTAGGAAGGGTCTGCCAAGGATGATGGATTCATCCATGCACTTCCCAGTCTCTAGGACTATGAAATCAGTAGGGATGTAATGGTCTTCAATCTTCACCAAAACATTCTCTACAAGTCCATGAGCTTGTTTTCTTGAATTGTCTGCCATCTCTAATGAGATTCTTGCAGCTTGCACCTCAAAGATCCCTAATTTCTCCATTACAGAGAGGGGGCATGAGGTTTACACTTGACCCTAAGTCACACAAGGCTTTCTTGAAGGTCATGGTGCCTATGGTACAAGGTATAGAAAACTTCCCAGGATCCTGCCTCTTTTGAGGCAGTTTCTGCCTAGACAAGTCATCCAGTTCTTTGGTGAGCAAGGGGGGTTCATCTTCCCAAGTCTCATTTCCAAATAACTTGTCATTTAACTTCATGATTGCTCCAAGGTATTTAGCAACTTGCTCTTCAGTGACATACTCATCCTCTTCAGAGGAAGAATACTCATCAGAGCTCATGAAAGGCAGAAGTAAGTCCAATAGAATCTCTATGGTCTCATTTTGAGCCTCAGATTCCCATGGTTCCTCATTGGGGAACTCAGAGGAGGTTGGTGCACGCCCATTGAGGTCTTCCTCAGTGGCGTCCACCTCCTCTCTTTCCTCTCCATATTCGGCCATGGTTATGGCTTTGCACTCTCCTTTTGGATTTTCTTCTGTATTACTTGGGAGAGTACTAGGAGGGAGTTCAGTAACTTTCTTGCTCAGCTGACCCACTTGTCCTTCCAAATTTCTGATGGAGGACCTTGTTTCATTCATGAAACTTTGAGTGGTTTTGATTAGATCAGAGACCATTGTTGCTAAGTCAGAAGTATTCTGCTTAGAACCCTCTGTCTGTTGCTGAGAAGATGATGGAAAAGGCTTGTTATTGCCAAGCCTGTTTCTTCCACCATTATTGTTATTGAAACCTTGTTGAGGTCTCTCTTGATTCTTCCATGAGAAATTTGGGTTATTTCTCCATGAAGAATTATAGGTGTTTCCATAGGGTTCTCCTAGGTAATTCACCTCTTCCATTGAAGGGTTCTCAGGATCATAAGCTTCTTCCTCAGATGAAGCTTCCTTAGTACTGCCAGGTGCATTTTGCATTCCAGACAGACTTTGAGAAATCAAATTGACTTGTTGAGTCAATATCTTGTTCTGAGCCAATATGGCATTCAGAGTGTCAATCTCAAGAACTCCTTTCTTCTGACTAGTCCCATTGTTCACAGGATTCCTTTCAGAAGTGTACATGAATTGGTTATTTGCAACCATTTCAATCAATTCTTGAGCTTCTGCAGGCGTCTTCTTCAGATGAAGAGATCCTCCAGCAGAGCTATCCAAAGACATCTTGGATAGTTCAGAGAGACCATCATAGAAAATACCTATGATGCTCCATTCAGAAAGCATGTCTGAAGGACATCTTCTGATTAATTGTTTGTATCTTTCTCAAGCTTCATAGAGGGATTCTCCATCCTTCTGTCTGAAGGTTTGGACTTCCACTCTAAGCTTACTCCATCTTTGTGGTGGAAAGAACTTTGCCAAGAAGGCATTGACTAGCTTTTCCCAAGAGTCCAGGCTTTCTTTAAGTTGAGAATCCAACCATATTCTAGCTCTGTCTCTTACAGCAAAAGGGAATAGCATCAGTCTGTAGACCTCAGGGTTAACCCCATTAGTCTTGACTGTGTCACAGATTTGCAAGAATTTAGCTAAGAACTGATGAGGATCTTCCATTGGAAGTCCATGGAACTTGCAATTTTGTTGCATTAGAGAAACTAATTGAGGCTTAAGCTCAAAGTTGTTTGCTCCAATGGCAGGGATAGAGATGCTTCTCCCATAAAAATCAGGAGTAGGTGCAGTGAAGTCACCCAGCACCTTCCTTGCATTGTTGGCATTGTTGTTGTTTTCGGCTGCCATGTGTTCTTCTTCCTTGAAGAATTCGGTCAGGTCCTCTAAAGAGAGTTGTGCTTTAGCTTCTCTTCAAGGTCCTTTCAGGTTCAGGATCAGCTTCAACAAGAATGCCTTTGTCTCTGCTCCTGCTCATATGAAATAGGAGAGAAAAAGAAAATGTGGAATCCTCTATGTCACAGTATAGAGATTCCTTGAAGTGTCAGAGGAAAAGAGAAATAGTAAGAAGAAGGAGAAGAAGAATTCGAACTTTATTAGTTAGAGTTCGAATTGTGCATTAAGAAGGAGTGGTACTCCATAAATAGAAGGATGTGGGAAGGAGGGAAGAGAATTTTCGAAAATTCAATTAAAAGATTTTGAAAACATTTTGAAAATTTGATTGATAATTTTCGAAAATTAAAAGTGAAAAAGAAATCAAGTGATTTTTGAAAAAGATTTTGAAATTAGAAATTAAAAAGATTTGATTGAAAACTATTTAAAAAAAGATGAGGTTAAAAAGATTTGATTGAAAAGTTATGGTTTTAAAAAGATGTGATTGAGAAGATATGGTTTGAAAACAATTTTAAAGGATATGATTTGAAAATAATTTGAAAAGATGTGATTTAAAAAAAATTGATGACTTGCCTAACAAGAAAAGATATGATTCAAACATAAAACCTTCCTTAATAGAAAAGGCAAAAAATGTTCAATCAAATCATTAATTGTTAGTAAGTATCTTTGAAAAAGGAAAGAAATTGATTTTGAAAACATTTGATTGAAAAGATATGATTTGAAAAAGATTTGGTTTTGAAAAACTTTGAAAACTTGAGAAAAAAATTGATTTGAAAAACAAAATCTTCCCCCTAGCACCATCCTGGCGTTAAACGCCCAGAATGGTATACATTCTGGCGTTTAACGCCCAAAATGCTACCTCTTTGGGCGTTAAACTCCCAACCAGGTACCCTGGCTGGCGTTTAAACGCCAGTCTGCCTTCTTCACTGGGCATTTTTGAATGCTCAGCTTTTTCTGTATAATTCCTCTGCAGTATGTTCTGAATCTTCAATTCTTTGTATTATTGACTTGAAAAGACACAAATAAAAAATATTTTTGGATTTTTAATAATCAAAATGCAACAAGAATCAAATAACAATGCATGCAAGACACCAAATTTAGCAGTTTGTGTACTACTGACACTATATGAGACACATAAATACTCAAGCCAAAAGAATTCAAAGATCAGAGCAAGAAATCATCAAGAATTACTTGAAGATCCTTAAGACACATGAATGAATGCATGTAATTGACACCAAACTTAAGATGAGACACTAGACTTAAGCAAGAAACAGCAAATATTTTTTTGGTTTTTATGATTTTGTAATCTTTTTGTGTTTTTCGAAAATTAAATGGAAAAAGGTATCAAAATTCTTAATGAGAATTCCAGGAATCAGTGCAATGCTAGTCTAAGACTCCGGTCCAGGAATTAGACATGGCTTCACAGCCAGCCAAGCTTTCAAAGAAAGCTTCGGTCCAAAACACTAGACATGACCAAAGGTCAGCCAAGCCTTAGCGGATCACTGCTCCAAAAGCAAAATTGATGAAAATCAACAAGCTCTTGTGGTGATAAGTTGAAACCTCGGTCCAATCAGATTAGACATGGCTTCTCAGCCAGCCAGATTTCAACAAATCATCATGAAACTCTAGAATTCATCTTCAAGAATTTCGAAAAAAATAAATACCTAATCTAAGCAACAAGATGAACCGTCAGTTGTCCAAACTAGAACAATCCCAGGCATTGTTACCAAAAGCTTGTTCAAAACTTGAACAATCCCCGGCAACGGCGCCAAAAACTTGGTAGCGCGAAATTGTGAACAATACTTTTCACAACTCTCATAATCCCTGGTCATGAACTCCAAAAACTTGGTGGTTCAATTCCATGGCATTACACAACTTCGCACAACTAACCAGCAAGTGCACTGGGTCGTCCAAGTAATACCTTACGTGAGTAAGGGTCGATCCCACGGAGATTGTTAGCATTGAAGCAAGCTATGGTCATCTTGTAAATCTTAGTCAGGCAAACTCAAATGTATATGATGATGAACGAAAATAACATAAAGATAAAGATAGAGATACTTATGTATATCATTGGTGTAAGAGCTTCAGACAAGTGTATGAAGATGCCTTCCCTTCCGTCTCTCTGCTTTCCTACTGCCTTCATCCAATCCTTCTTACTCCTTTCCATGGCAAGCTCGTGTAGGGTTTCACTGTTGTCAGCAGCTACCTCCCATCCTCTCAGTGAAAGCGATTGCATATGTCCTGTCACGGCATAGCGGAATTCAGCTGTCGGTTCTCGGTCAGGCCGGAATAATATCCATTGATACTTTTGCGTCTGTCACTAACGCCCTAGCCTGCTAGGAGTTTGAAGCACGTCACAGTCATTCAGTCATTGAATCCTACTCAGAATACCACAGACAAGGTTTAGACCTTCCGGATTCTCTTGAATGCCGCCATCAGGTCCTGCCTATACCACGAAGATTCCGATTAAAGAATCCAAGAGATATTCACTAAGCCTCATATGCTTGTAGAACAAGAGTGGTTGTCAGTCACCTTGTTCATGAGTGAGAATGGTGATGGGCGTCAATCATCACCTTCATCATGTTGAAGAACAAGTGATATCTTGGATAAAGAACAAGCGGAATTGAATGGAAGAACAATAGTAATTGCATTAATACTCGAGGTACAGCAGAGCTCCACACCTTAATCTATGGTGTGTAGAAACTCCACCGTTGAAAATACATAAGAACAAGGTCTAGGCATGGCCGAATGGCCAGCCTCCCAAAGGTCTAAGATAGCATAAAACAAAGATAGCTACCAAAAGTCTCTCTAAATACAATAGTAAAAGGTCCTACTTATAGAAAACTAGTACATAGATGAGTAAATGACATAAAAATCCACTTCCGGGCCCACTTGGTGTGTGCTTGGGCTGAGCAATGAAGCTTTTTAGTGTAGAGACTCTCCTTGGAGTTAAACGCCAGCTTTAGTGCCAGTTTGGGCGTTTAACTCCCAATTAGGTGCCAGTTCCGGCGTTTAACGCTGGAATTTCTTGAGGTGACTTTGAACGCCGGTTTGGGCCATCAAATCTTGGGCAAAGTATGGACTATTATATATTGCTGGAAAGCCCAGGATGTCTACTTTCCAACGCCGTTGAGAGCGCGCCAATTGGGCTTCTGTAGCTCCAGAAAATCCACTTCGAGTGCAGGGAGGTCAGAATCCAACAGCATCTGCAGTCCTTTTGAGTCTCTGGATCAGATTTTTGCTCAGGTCCCTCAATTTCAGCCAGAAAATACCTGAAATCACAGAAAAACACACAAACTCATAGTAAAGTCCAGAAAAGTGAATTTTAACTAAAAACTAATAAAAATATACTAAAAACTAACTAGATCATACTAAAAATATACTAAAAACAATGCCAAAAAGCATACAAATTATCCGCTCATCACTTATACCACGAAGATTCTGGTCAAGGAATCCAAGAGATATGCGCCCGATCTAAGGTAGAACGGAAGTGGTTGTCAGTCACGCGCATTCATAGGTGAGAATGATGATGAGTGTCACGGATCATCACATTCATCAAGTTGAAGTGCAACGAATATCTTAGAACAGGAATAAATCGAATTGGATAGAAAATAGTAGTAATTGCATTAAAACTTGAGGTACAGCAGAGCTCCACACCCTTAATCTATGGTGTGTAGAAACTCCACCGTTGAAAATACATAAGTGAAAGGTCCAGGCATGGCCGAATGGCCATCCCCCAAATCTAAGAACTAAACGTTCAAATATTGAATAATACAATCAAAGATATCTAATAAACTAGTAAAAAGTTTTATTTATACTAAACTAGCTACTAGGGTTTACAGAGGTAAGTAATTGATGCATAAATTCACTTCCGGGGCCCACTTGGTGTGTGCTTGGGCTGAGCTTGATCTATCCACGAGCTGAGGCTTCTCTTGGAGTTGAACGCCAAGTTGTAACGTGTTTTGGGCGTTCAACTCTGGTTCGTGACGTGTTTCTGGCGTTTGACTCCAGAATGCAGCATGGAACTGGCGTTGAGCGCCAGTTTACATCGTCAAATCTCGAATAAAGTATGAACTATTATATATTGCTGAAAAGCTCTGGATGTCTACTTTCCAACGCCGTTGAGAGCGCACCATTTGGAGTTCTATAGCTCCAGAAAATCCATTTCGAGTGTAGGGAGGTCAGATTCCAACAGCATCAGCAGTCCTTTGTCAGCCTCTTATCAGAGTTTTGCTCAGGTCCCTCAATTTCAGCCAGAAAATACCTGAAATCGCAGAAAAACACACAAACTCATAGTAAAGTCTAGAAATGTGAATTTAGCATAAAAACTAATGAAAACATTCCTAAAAGTAACTAGATCATACTAAAAACTACCTAAAAACAATGCCAAAAAGCGTATAAATTATCCGCTCATCAGAGACTAAGGTCAATGAAGAGTTAGTTGAAAAAGAAGCTCCAGAGAAGAAGAAGGAAGAAGTAGAGCACGCCCCTCCAAAGCGTGCGGACAACCCATTCCCAGACTCTCTTGACACTTATCCTACATTGCCAAAGGCTCCTGAGTACAAGCCTAAGATGTCATATCCTCAGAAACTTCAAAAGGAGACCAAGGACAAGCAGTTTTTAAAGTTCTTAGAAGTTTTCAGAAAGTTACAAATCAATATTCCTTTTGCTGAGGTTTTGGAGCAAATGCCTATCTATGTCAAGTTCATGAAGGAGCTGTTGTCAAAGAAGAAGCGTTTAAAGGGAGATGAGACAGTAGTCCTGACTAAGGAATGCAGTGCCATAATTCAGAATAACTTACGAAGGAAGATGTCAGATCCAGGGAGCTTTCGAATTCCATGCACCATTAGGAGCACCACCTTTGATAAAGTCCTATGTGATCTATGGGCAAGCATAAATCTAATGCCCTTATTTGTGATGAAGAAGCTGCAAATCCAAGAGGCACAACCCACAAAGATAGCATTACAGATGGCAGACAAATCTATGAAGCCTGCATACGAATTAGTGGAAAATATCTTGGTTAAAGTGGGTAAATTCTTTTTCCCAGCAGACTTTGTGATTCTTGATACAGAGGAGGATGAAAATGCCTCTATAATTCTAGGAAGACCATTCCTAGCCACTGGAAGGGCTCTAATAGATGTGGAAGAAGGTGAATTAGTGCTTAGAGTGCATAATGAATAACTGGTCTTTCATGTCTTCAAGGATGTATATTTAGCAGGTGAAGAAGAGAGGTGCATGCAGACTGAGCTTACTAATCCAACCCTTCAAAAACCCCCTGATGATGCACAGCAGAATCTGCAGCTCAAACCTCCCTTGGCAACAATCAATAAAATTCCTCCTAACATCAAACCTAAGTTTGGTGTTGGAAATGCATCATCTACCAAGGAGGAGGTTCCCAAAAAGAAGAAAGTACCCAGAGAATGGAGAAACAAAAAGATCCCCACTGAAGGTTTCTCCCCAAGAATGAAGGTGGTGTTGACCAGCAATCCAGCATAGGTTTATACAGTAATCAGAATCCTCTCTCTGGAGCATATTGAGCTACGTTATGGAGACACAGGAAAGAAGTTCAAAGTAAGGGGTGAAGAGCTGAGCCCCTATGATCCTCCTCCTTAGAGAAGTTGACCGTCAAGCTAGTGACGATAAAGAAGCGCTTGTCGGGAGGCAACCCGATAATTTCATATCCTTAGCTATTTTTATTTTTTGTAGTAGTAGTTTTCTTATTTATTTTATTTTTATTGAGTTCTTACTAATTTTCTGATAATGTAGCTATGTTATTTCTGGAACTGAACACCTAAAAAAAAGAGAGCACACGACGCGCAAGCGTCACTGACGCGAACGCGTTAATCATGTGTGCGTGAAAAACAAAATTTGACAGAGAGTTGCGCGGGAGTGGCGCTGGACCCATGCTTGGCGCACAAACATGACCACGTGTACGCGTACCCCACGCATGTGCGTCGTTTGCACTTATCGCCATTCACGCGTGCGCGTCATTGACGCGCATGCGTGACCTGCGAAATCGACTTAAAGGAGTGTTTGGGCAGAGAGTTGTGCTGGCTTGGGGCTGGAAGCGTGTTAGAGGCACAAATTTACTCATGCGTACGCGTCCCTGACGCGTGCGCGTCATTTGCAAAGATGGTTCCTCACGCGTTCGCGTGCATGACACGCACGCATCGTATGAAATTATTGGTTCCCAAGCCACGCAAGCAGAGAGTTGTGCGTGCGCGCAGCTGGCTTTGCGCGAATCGCACAAAACCCATGGCACGCGAATGCGTGCCTGATGCTTACGCGTCATAAAGGAAATTCGCGACCCACGCGTACGCGTGTTGCACGCGTACACGTCGCCTTCGCCGCACAACTACACTTGTTCGCAGCACAGTTTTCAGTTTTCTTTCTCTCTCTCCCACTCCTAATTCTCTCTTATTCTTTTATCCTTATATTTTTCTTTCCTCTCACTATGTGTTTTTATTTTCAGTTCTTCTTTGCTTGAGGACAAGCATACCTTTAAGTTTGTTGTTGACGCTGTGCTTATGGGTTTTCTAGCACAAAAGGGAGGCGAATCATCTTCACAAAGGAGCACAACCTGAAGAATAAAACGACCGCTCGGATAACTAAGGTGGTTGAGTTCCTTTCATTTTTTATTCCCTCCCGCTTTTATTGTGTTATGTTCCGATTTTCTGCTACTTTGTTTTGTTTAGTGCATGATCCTTTATTAGTAGATTCATAGGTTCTAGTTTAGTTTTCTGTTAAGTACTTTAATTCTGAAAGATGTCTCATGTATTGCCCACTGAGCTTGAAAAATTTTTTTTTGATAATGATGTATTGCATGAGAAATTGAGTTTACTTTTAAGAATAGTCTTATTTATTTAAAGGTGCTGGTATTTTCTGTGATTTTTGAATGCATGATATGAATAGTGCATATTTGAATTTGAATCAAGGGATGTTGATGTATAAGGAACAGGAATATAGAGAATTATTATGACTTCTCTGAAATAAAAAAAATTTAATCCTTGAAGCAAAAGAAACATAAAAAAATAATAAATAAATAAATAATAATAATAAAAGCAAGGTCCAAGGCTCTGAGCATCAATGACTAGGGAGGTCAGACATGACTAAAAGCTCAAAAAGTTGTTTTCCTAGTCATATGCTTGTGGTGTGATTGTGTCAAGTAATCATTGAGACAGAACAATTAGAATCGAGACCAAGTGCGTTTAACAGAGTATGCCAAAGGCTTTGAGCACCACTGTCTGAGAGTAACTGAAAGAAAAAATAGGACTCAAAGAGAGTCCCCTAGTTAAGTGCTTGTGGTGTTTCTGTGTCAAGTAATCCTTGAGACAAAATATTTAAAGTCACGGCTAGGATCAAGGTGCAAAGCACCAAAGAAAAAAAATAAATTAAAGTCAATTTTGCTTTGTTCAAGGATTGAACTGAAAAGTAAAGATTAGAGAATTCATAATATTATCCGGATTCTAATTTTGAATGACAATGACATCCTTCTGATTCAAAGGAGAGTGAGATGCCAAACCTATTCAGGATTACAGTTATAAACCCCACTATAAAAAGAGACATGATCTTAATCGAACCCTTATTCTCATGCAAATTCACATCCTAAGCTTATATTAGTTTTGGTTGCTTGAGGACAAGCAACAGTTTAAGTTTAGTGTTGTGATGCGTGAGCATCTTTCCTATCTTTTCCTAGTGAATTTGCATCTAATTTGTTGAGTTTAATAAAGAATTAATTATCTTTTAGTCAATATGGATGCTACTTTGAGTCTTTTGTAATTTTATTTATTTTAGGTAGCATTCGTCTGGATTTGATGGAGTTTCTGCAGCACAAGAAACAAAGGAGATGGCTGCGAGGAGCGACGCGCACGCGTGCCTGACGCGTGCACGTGAATTGGAGGTATCCATGGTGACGCGTGCACGTGACTGACGCGCACGCGTGAATTGAAGATTTGCTCAGCGACATGTTCGCGTGACTTGCGAAAAAGACCATCGACGCGTCCGCGTGACATGCGCCAAGTGCAGAAAATGAAGAAAAACATTGGGGGCGATTTCTGGACTATTTTGACCCAGTTTCCAGCCCAGAAAACACATATTAGAAGCTGCAGAATGGACAAATCAAGTGGTCCCCACCCATCAGCTGAAGACTTGTTAATTAATTCGAATTTAAATTCAAATTCTTATTTTTAGGAAAAGATATTATTTTTAATTTTAGATAATTAGATTTTAAATTTATTAGGATTAGTTATAAAAAGGGATCTGATGCCATCAGATTGGAACTCTGTACATTTTTATCCGAATCTTTATTTTTCCTCTCAACCATGAGCAACTAATCCTCCACTGTTAATGTTAGGAGCTCTGTCTATTTGTATGGATTGATTCGTTTGATCTTTCTAATTTAATCCATGTTTTGATTTATATTTCAATAATTTATTTTCGTTCTTTATTTTTTGAATTTGGGTGGAACGGAAGTATGACCCATGTTCTAATTGAGTTCTTGTAAAACTTGGAAAAGCTCTTTACTTGAACAACAGCTTGAAAACATATTATCCTAAATTTCTAATTGTTTGTATTTAACGGGATACGTGGCATATAATCCCCTTATTTTTTGGATAATTAGGATTTTTGTGGCATATAAACTAGAATTTGAACTTCACCTTCTAATTGAAATTAATTGACCAAGGAATTGGCAGTTGATGAATTTTAGAGGAGACTAGGAAGGTCTAAGGAATTAGGGTCTAGTCACATATAAGTTGCCATAAATTAAATCTTTCATGATTAAAATAGTTAGTAAGAAAAATCAATCCGAAAGAATAGATAACTCTGAAGCCTTAACTATCTTCTCCATATTTTATTCCCAACTTATTTATCTGTATGTCTTTAATATTCCAAATTTACTGTTTAATGCTCTTTGAACTTCCAACACTATTTTCTGTTTGTCTAACTAATCCTATCAAACACTATTGTTGCTTAATCCATCAATCCTCGTGGGATCGACTCTTACTCATGTAAGGTATTACTTGGTATGACCCGGTGCACTTGCCGGTAAGTTGTGGGTTATAAAATACCGCACCAGGCGGCAATCGTGGCTCAACAATGACAGATTCATCCTTCTCCATCATAGTCTCAACTCTTTCTCCCTCTCAAGCTGTTTCTCTCTCTCTCTCACTCTCTCCCCGATCTCCCTCTTTTGCGTCACCTTCCTCTCCCGGTGACAGCATCGGCGTAGCGAGCGGCGGCAGTCTCCCCCTATACTGCTGACGACCTCTTTCCTCTCTTTCTCTCTTTTTCTTCGCTGTGGGGTTGTGTGTAGTAAAGGTTGTGCGTGTTATGCGAAGATGAGGGGGGTTAGGGTTTTCAATTTGGGAATTTACGGTTAGAAATTAGGGATTTTATAAAGGAATAAAGATAGGATAGATATTTTAATAAAATTAGAAGTCAGAATAATAATTTTAAAATTAAATATACTTCATTAAAAATATTTTAGAACACTATTTATTAATATATCGCTGAGTTCAAATAATTATTTCTATTTTAAATTATAAAATAAACGTATTAATCACATTCTATATAGTATAGTTTATCAATTATCTAATTAAATCACATAACCTTTTATTATTTTTTCATCATCAGAACTTTAATTTCAAGTTATATAAAATAATGAATTATAATAAAATTATACAAGAATATTAATTAACTTAACTCCAAATATTCATAAAATTAATTTAATTTATCTTCATAAATTAGTTTCTAAAAATAAAGAATTCAAATTAATAAATAAGTCATAACTTATTCACTTCAAATTAATGATAAGTCATAACTTATTTATAATAGAAGTTACTTAAATTAAATTATACAATTCTTTTTTATTTTTCAATTACCGAAATTATAATTTTAATTATACCAAATATCCAATTATAATAAAGATTATATAAAAACCCTAATTAATTTAAACTTCAACTATTATAAAAATTACATATAACTCCTAATTATTTTTAAATTCAAAGTATCATAAAGTTTTATTTAATTATTTTTAGTAAAATAATTTTCTTAAAATAAAATTCTCAACTAATATAATAAATCATAAATAACTCATTATTTAATTTCTAAAAACTCAGTCGTTGCTGATTTCTTGATATTGTTTACTTCTCTATTTTTTCATCATCTTTTTCTTTTCCTATAAATACTCAAAAAACTAAAGCACAAAAATTTTGATGTAAAACACATAAATTTTGGTGCCTAAAAAATTTGTATGTTTATGTCTTAAAAATTTGTGTATTATGTAAAAATTTATATACTATACCAATAAAATACGTGTAATATACAAGATACTAATGTATATATCATAGCAAGTTACAAACATAAAAAATCAAGAAATTCAAAAAGTGGTTCCTTAGTTGGTTAAATTTTATTGAAGTTATAGTTAGTTTTTTTACTTAGTCTTAAATAAACTTGTATATATATATATAGCCGTACTTAGTTGTAGGGAATACAATGGTTCTTTTTCATAACTCAATTCTATCTAGTTTTATTCTATTGCATTTAGTGCACAATTTTATTTTTTTCTTTTAGAATCTAAATGCACCATTATTCGTTCATGTAACATAAATTTTAATTTACAACACAAAAATTTTAATTTATAGTATAAAAATTTTGATTTGCACTACAGACATCTTTTAAGAATTATATAATTAGAACATTGATTTATCCAATTCATAAAATATATTTGCAACAAAAATTTGTGTATTATGTATAAAAATTTATGTATTATATTTTGAAAATTTATATGCTAGTGTAAAAATATTTGTACTATATGATAAATTTATGTAATACATTATGCTTTAAAAATTTGTGTATTATATTAATAAATTTTTATATTTTCTAACAATAAAATAAATTTTTATACTCTTCAATAAAAATTTAAGTACAGTATAATAATAATAATAATAATAATAATAATAATAATAATAATAATAATAATATACATACATTTTTTTTTTCTGTTAAACTTTACACCAATTTAGTTGCACTTAATTATAAAAAGACTTATGCAGGAGGTACTGATTACGCGTCGGATATAGTTCGGACGCTGATGGTTGGTATAGAATTTTATGTATGAATTGGTATTAATGATGAATTAACGAGAAAACGAGAGCCCTGATGGAGTGAGAGAAGAGAGATGTTGTGCATACCCAGCTGCAGCCGATTCATTTCCTGCTCCCAACACAACCACAGCCTTCGTTTTGGTCTTCACCTTCACAAACACCCACTAACGTTGAGCTTCATCCACTGTGGGTCCCACCACCATCAAATGTCAACGTCGTCCTTCGACTTCGACTTCCTCGCCAAGAAGCCTTACACTCCTCCTTCTTGGGCCTCCCACCTCAACCCTTTACCCTCTCATGTCTTCTCTCTTGCCCATGTAACTGAATATTCAAATAATATCATAACGCATCTTTGTTTTAATTCTTTCTTCATCTTTGTTTTCTCCCCTTTTACTGTTTTTGTTATTATTATCTTCGTCAGCGTCCTACGCCAATTCACAGATGGAACCTCCCCAATTTGCCACCAAATACCGAACTCTGGCTCAAGGTTAGATGCTGTTACTATTCATTTCGAAACCCTTGCTTTTTAACTAATAACTGTTTATCTGAGACTGTTTTGATTCATTTCTCGAAATTTTACTTTCATGATTTGTTGTTGTCGTTGTTGTTGTTTCGCATATACATAGCGGGACGACCTTTCAGGAATGCAACTGAGTGGAAACAAGGTCAGGAAATTGGAATTCTTGATGGCAGATGCTGTGTCGCAAGGCGCTGACTGCATAATCACGATTGGAGGCATTCAGAGCAACCACTGCCGCGCCACTGCGGTGGCGGCCAAATACTTAAACCTTGATTGTTATCTTATACTCCGCACTTCTAAGGTTGGAGAATTTATTTTCCATTTTAATTTAATTTCCTGTTTTTAATATTGGTTATAGAACTAGCACCTTATTTGAACAAATTACCATTTCTGTTGACAATTCTAACTATTAAACATGTAAACTAACTTTGGGTAATTTTATTGAATTAACCTGATTTTTAATGAGTATCAAGTTAGCTTATATCTTTTATTATTAGAATTGTATCAAGTTAGCTTATATCTTTTATTATTAGAATTGTTCAAGCTTGAATCTTTTATGGTAAAAAACACTAATTTATTCACCTTAATTACATTTTGTTTCCTATTATTGATTGGAATATTTGGTGAAGTGGTGAAACCAATGCACAAAATCATAAATGGTTTAAATTGCAGTTGCGGTTACATAGCATTTCTAGCAATTATAGAAAATTGCAAGGAAATGTAGCTGATGGCAGATGTTGCTATGATGCTGTTGTGGAGTGTTGCAACAGCATTATCGTGGCTTTAGTTGCTGTTCAGACTGTAACTTAAAACTACGAAATCATATAAAATTAGGAAAGAGAAAAAAAACTATGGTGATATTTCAAATTAATAGTGAGAAGAAAGAAGGAAAAAAAAAGTCTTGTCAATTTCAGGCCCTTGTCGACCAAGACCCAGGATTGGTAGGCAATCTCCTGGTTGAGCGTTTGGTAGGAGCACATGTTGAACTTATATCAAAAGAAGAGTATGGAAGAATTGGAAGTGTGGTGAGCACACTCTCAGTTTTTGTTTTGTTCTTTCTTAGTTGTTGTACCAATTCATTCACAAGCTACTTTACTCTTAAAACATATTTCACTGCATCCCTTATTTCTTGTATGTTAACTCACTTAATTTGTCCTGTGTTTGCTGACATTCATATTATGGTTTTTCATATTCACACCAAGAAAGACATAATGACTTCGAAACCAAGTTTTAAACTTATAATACAACTTCCATGAAGTATGAAAGCTTTCCTTTTGAAGTTTAGCTATTGGCTATTTTTGCTTTGAAATTAGTAAATATCATTATTGAGAAAGCTAAAAGGTGTACCTTCTTCAACAGCTATCTTACTTGGTACAAGAATGATCTAGAAATATTTCTCCACCATAATGCAGCAAACGTGTTGCTGCTAATGTTGTGCCAGACACTTGGTTTTCATTGTTGTAATATATCTATAGAACGTCATTGCTGAATGTGTTAATTTTTATCTTTTTCCTCTATTTCCATATGTATTTTGCAATAATTGGTTATTGTAAGCTTCTGTGTTTCCCCAAATTTTGGTTTTAGCTGGATTTCCCCCCGATTTACATGTTATCTGCTCTCATTCTGCAAATTGTTGCTACAGTCATGCGGCATTAATTAATGAACAATAGTTTCCTGTTCTCTGGTTGATTTGATTTGGCATATTTATTATTTAGGAAGCAACAATTTTTGCTGTTTAGTGCCATTTTTTTATGTCATTTGTGTTTTAATACTTTAGTGTAGATATTGCTAAACAATAACATAATATTTACCATCAAACTGTTTCCTAGACACTCACCAATGTTCTAAAAGAGAAGTTGATAAAGGAAGGGAGAAAGCCATATATTATTCCCGTTGGTGGATCAAACTCTTTAGGAACATGGTGAGTGAGACAAAATCACTAATGTAATTTTCTTTTTCCCTTTTACAATTCCCTTGATCCCAATAAGCTCAATATATCTTAATGTTCAAACATATTAGTTATATTGCATTGCTTTTTGTTTTCTCCATCTGTACGCTGAACGTTGACCATGTTTACTGTATCTTAAATGAATTCCCTTGCTTAAATTACCTGTTCATGATTTAATATGTCTAGGTAGGTTGTGAATTTAGTCTCCAAAAGCCAATGCATTATCACCTCCTCCTTTTCCCTCCCTCCCTCCCTCCCCACCACCCCCCCAACCCCCTTTCTCTCTCGCTCTTCTCAGATTCTCAGATCATAGTTGAAAAATGATATAATGATAAATATTATTGGAATTTTTGGAGATCCATGCTTAAACCGTTAGGTAATGAAGCTCTCTTACTATTGTCTAAATGGTCTATAACTCTATATCTATTACACCGATAAATTGTTACTTGTCTATTATTTTTAATATAAAGGTATTTTGTAAGAAACTGGGATCTAGGTTAAGTAGAAAAATGAAACAGTGATAGAAGGGCAAGGGAGATGGAGTGACATCGATGAGATCACCCAATTTCTCAATATTTGTTATTAGTATTTAGTAAAAGGAAGGTATACCAAAATTATTAGGTATTCGAGAGACCTGATTCTTTCCTAAGTCCTACCGTCTGATCTCAACTTTTTCCAGGCCTTTCCCACAACCCTTTGTAGTTCCCACCTCTCTCACATAACATAATGCTCACTCTCTCACACATTTTTCAGCTAGGCAAGTTAGTTACCAAACCCCATCCTTGCCTATAGTTCACTCAATTATAGTTAGGTCCCTACTTTCTAATTTGCTTGGTACATAACATATTTCTGTGAAATTGGTGAGTGTCTAAGTGGATTTTAGCTTTGGGCCACATTGACATTGTTTTACAATTTTTTATTTGGATACGTTATTAGTTTATCTTACATTATTATGATTTAATTCTGATTTAGGGGATATATAGAGGCAATTCGGGAAATTGAGCAGCAAATTCAAAGTGAGGCAAATGATATCAAGTTTGATGATATTGTTGTAGCTTGTGGCAGGTTCTAGTCTACTTGATCAGTTTATGTTCTACTAAATTACTTTCCATATATTTCTTCTTAATGGATGCTCTTTTAGATTTCTTTATTAGCAGATTCTAGTATGCATAATGGAACCAAGCGAAAATAAATTATCTTTCTTGAAAAGAAGTACGAGTTATGTAGTAAATCAAGATCTAGTGATAAATTTTATGTCCGCTATTGGTTTTCACTTTCATAAATGAGAGTGAGTTTTAAGTCGTAACATTGTACATTTTTAATTGAGATATCATCAATGGTTAGATAAGTTTTTCTTCTATTTAACACCTCCTAACATAATTTTCAGTGGAGGCACAATTGCTGGTCTATCATTGGGGTCATCATTGAGTACATTGAAAGCAAGAGTATGTCATCCATCTATGAGATTCAAGTAAATCAGATTATTGGAACCAGCATATATCATTTGTGTGCTCCTCCCTGTAGGTACATGCATTTTCTGTCTGCGATGATCCAGATTACTTCCACAATTTTGTCCAAGGCTTGCTTGATGGACTGAATGCTGGTGTCAACTCAAGAGATATTGTTGACATACTAAACGTGAGTGTTGTGGCAAAATAGAAAGTAAAGACCTATATGCATGCTATTCCTTGGTCTTGCTGCTGCTGCTTGTTCTTGTGCTCTAGTCACATTAAAGTCCTACAATCCTCCTATATATCTCTAATAAATTGAACGGTAGCCTTGGAGCAACTGTTAAGTTGTCTCATTTTTACCTAAGGTCACAGATTCAAGCTGTGGACCCAGTCATTACTCTTGCCTTAGGTTAGGCTTTCTACATTACATGCATAATGTGGGATGCTAGTTTTCGGGGCTGCCCTTTTTGTTAAAAAAATATTATATTTGTTGTTGCTTGTTATTGGGGAAAAGAATGATGAGACATCTACATAGCAAGCATGCTTGACTTCTCGTAATGTGCACATGTTTTCTGAATACATAGATTTATCATTTGGAATACTTGCTTGATAATCTATGTTCACACTGCTGTTTCGATTGACAATTAGACTTTAATTATATCTACAGGCCAAGGGTCTTGGTTATGCATTGAACACCTCTGAGGAGCTTAATTTTGTAAGAGAAATTGCCGCAGCTACTGGTGTTGTTCTAGACCCGGTATACAGGTATTATAATAACAGTGCTATATTTGGATTTATTAAAGTGAATGCGACGACCATTTTTTTGGTACGTAGATCAAGTCTCAGTAGTTTTCTCTGCCTTGTTCCCGTAGTTGGCCCAATTAATGAAGCATTATTTGTTTGATTGAAAAATAATATTCTATAAGTAGAACCAATCAACCAGAATGCCATATTTGTACTTCCTCTAGAAATTTCTGGGTTCTGTCATATCAAATTGGTGATGAAGAAAGTGATATTGAAATTGGAATGGATCGTCTCAATTTTTTTTTTCTCTCAATTGTTTTGTAAAGTGTGATCCCTCACCATACTCTTGTTAAATGGGACCAAGAGAAAATATGTGAGAGAAGATATTAAATGATAAAAGATCACACTTTACAAAACAATTGCGAGAAAAAAAAATTTGAAAGAATCCATTCCCATTGAAATTCGATGTTAATTTTTTTTTGGGATCATAGCCTCATAGGACTCAGGCGGCTTAAGCCCATCTTCTGATTATAGCTATACACCATCAGAACTATGAAAATGTCTATGAACCATGAATTTATCAAAATTAGTTTCTATGAAAAGTAACTAAATGGTTCTTGTTAAAAAGCGTTGAACACCATCATTGAATCCTGTTGAATAATTATACCTTTTTGGAATCCTTTGGAAATGGAATTGATTCCTTGTTTGGTACAAAAAAACTGAGGATTGATTTAATTTATAAATCCCATGGATTTACTTTCCATCTAATCTCAAAGCCTCTCATTTTTTTTATAGGATTTTATTAGAATTGAATTGATGTGGTATTTTAAAATGTAAAAAGTCAATTTTACCCTGATCGACACCAGACACCAGGTGACATCCCCAACTGCCTTGGGCTACCTCGTGTGGTGGGTGACAGTCTGGCGGTGTCCAGTGGCACTTCATCAGTGGTGGAAGATTTTGTGATACAAATATATAATTAGAGAGTAACGGATAACACTGTAAAATCTTACCCTCCCTCAATTCAATTCTCATTAGTTTACAATTCAAACATAAAAAATGATTTCCAAATCAATTGAATTCTTATTTTATCAGTTATTTCAAACATGTTATTTGATTTACAATTCAATTCAAATAAAATCAACTCCAGAAAGTTTTGGTTCCAAACATACTTAATATTAAAGAATTGTTTGGTGTTGGATTAGATTAGTTTTCATAAAGTTATTAGGATGAGAACTTTGGGTGGTTTGTATGTGATCCTAGATTTAAAAATGATTGCCACCATTGTACAAAAATTTGTTAGTTTCATAAGCTGTTCTGAATTCAACATATTTATATAATTGATCATATGAAAATTAATCATTTTGAAATAATCAGCTTCTCTCTATAATAAGCTTCAAAATGTTGCTTATGCTTATAAGGTGTTTTACAAATTAAAATCATCAGCCTTTTGTTTTTTTAAAAAGATATTTATACTTATTATTGTGAGGATTGGAATAACTATTGGTGTTTCTCATATTTGCTCTCTTTTGGTCTCGCAATTTTATAAAAAAAGGAAATTCCAAAATGGTTATTGGGGCGAAGTCGAACCTGGTTCTTAGAAGTTCCTTATGCATGCTTTTAACCACTGAACTTAAGTAACCGTTTTTGTATTTATTGAGTTATATAAAAAGTAATAAAGAATGCGACTTGACGGACACGGAGTGCCCGGTAAGGTGCTAGTTATTAAAATCCATTTTCACTATAATGCTGCACGAGACCATTCACGAATAGCTTTCATTTAGGGTTTAGTTGTGAGTTAGTGTTTTGGAGGGAAAGGGAGAATAAGGTTAGATATGTAGTGTTAAAGTTTGAACTTTTACACTACAAACCTTTTCATCTCCTTCCCTTCAAAATCTCAACTCACAAACAAAGGGGAGGAATGAAAGGTTTTAGCTTGTTACAAAACATGCATGTTCAAGGTACCAAGTTTGCTGCTATTTATTCAACACTTCATTTCTTATTTCCTTGGCCTGTACCTTAATATCAGTAGTACAAATTCCAAACATATGGAAAAAATAAAAATCTAAACAGAAATGTAAACCTAGTCAGATAACATACATTCAATGTTGCATATTTTACTTAAAACTTCTTATTTGGTTGTTGTGACTTGTAACACTTTCAGTGGGAAGGCTGCATATGGATTGCTGAAAGATATGTCTGAAAATTCAAAGAAATGGGAAGGGAGGAAGATCCTCTTCATTCACACCGGCGGCCTCCTTGGATTGTACGATAAGGTCGATCAGATGGCTTCTTTGGTGGGCAATTGGCGTCGAATGGATGTTGCTGAATCTGTTCCTAGGCAGGATGGTATTGGGAAAATGTTCTAGAAAAAAGAAAATTAGAAAAACTAGGATTGCTTTTATTGGATTTGGATTCTCTAAATTTTGAATTTCACTTTAAAAGGTAAAGTGTGATTTCTCACCATTTATTTTATAGGTGAGATCAAGAGAAAATATGAGAGTGAAATCATTTAAGGGTGAGAAATCATATTTTACTCTCTAAAGTGAAAATTCAAAATTTAGAGGATCCAAATTGGCTTTCATTATTGTTTTGTAATAACTGTATTGCGCACACTGAAAGCTGCCATACGGTATAATAACGCTCTCCAAAACAGTGTCAATATTACCAATGATCATGATTCTTGTAATCATGTGTGCTGTTCTTTAGATTGGAGTTTGGAATGTATCACTTAAATGCCTCAATATAGCAATGTATTGTTTCTATTTTGTTTGTAACATTCAGCAGATTTGGGGACTAATTTGATCTTCAGGATTACATTCCCATCCTCTCCTTAATACATGATAATATTAAAGATTAGGGGAACGCTACACATTCATGTAATCATGTAACCAAGTTGATCCAACATCAAAAAATTTCAATACTATTAAATGAAACATAAAATACACGTGCCCAACACACATGAAATCGCTCTTGCCCTTATGTCTTCTTCTCACGTTAGTTTACGCACGGAGCGTCTTCTTCTTCGCCTTCTTCTTCGCGTTCTTCCTTCTCCTCCCTTTTCGCGTTCTTTCTTCACGTGTTTTTTCTTTATCGTCATTTTTTTTTGTTGTTATTGCTGTATTTTTTTGTCTTTTCCTCCTTCTCTCTCTGGTGAAGAAGCAGCAGAAGGTGAGGAAAAAAAGTTTTGAATAGTGCAGAATGAAGCGAACACAGTACTCATAGTGAACCAAACACAATACAATTGTATAGTATTGAGTGAACGAACTCTGAATGCTAAACTCTAAACCCTAAATCCTAAACCATGAATCCTACCATAAATCCTAAACCCCTAAAACCCTGAACCCTGAACCCTAAACTCTAGACCCTTAAACCTTAAACCCTCAACCATGAACACGGTGAACCGAAATTAATACACGGAGCAAACCGAAAGTTTGAAACACACTGAACCTCTGTACACTGAACCTTGGACCCATAAACCCTAAACCCTAAAACCCTAAACCCTGAAACCCTATCGTCATTCTTTTGTTGTTGTTGCTGCTGTATTTTTTGTCGTTTCCTCCTTCTCTCTCTCTGGTGAAGAAGCAGTAGAAGGTGAAGAAGAAGAGTTTTGAATAGTGCAGAATGAACCGAAGACAGTACTCATGGTGAACCGAACACAATACTCATGGTGAACCGAACACAATACAATTGTATAGTAGTGAGTGAACGAAACATAATACATTATATAAAATCAAATTCAAACAGCTTTCTGTAGAATGAACCGAATACAGTACTCATGATAAACCGAACACAGTACTCATGGTGAAACAATTGTATAGTACTGAGTGAATGAAACATAATCCATTATATAAAAATCAAATTCAAATAACTCTGCCTACAATTTACATATTATCAATTCAATTCAATTCAATTCAGTACACTTCCGTCCATTTAATTCAATTCAAATTAGCAATTGCATTCCATTCAATTCGATTCAAAATTGAATAATCCAAACTTTGTCAGTTTGATTCGTTTCAGAATAGTAATCCAAATTGCTCTCCTAATTTGAAGTTGAGTCATTTATTGTTTCAATTCAGAAGTGCAGATTGAAGAAGAAAACGAAGAAGAATAGGAAGAAGATAAATGCAACGTAACCAGATCGAAATAAGAAAATGAGAAGATGAACGCGACCAGAGGAAAACAACGAAGGCAATGCAGATCAATAAAGAAGAACGCGAGCAGAGAAGAAGAAGGAGGAGGTTTACGTTGCAGCAGAAGGTTTACGTTGAGCAAAGCTTTATGTTGCAGCACGTTATATGTAGGGCGTGTATGACAAACAAGTGAGGAGTAGGAAATGCGCGTGTGGAGAAAATTACTTGGTTAACAACCATATAAAAAATACATGGATGCAGAACTTTTCTGTAAAGATTAATATTCAAAATAGTTCTTAAAAGATTAAGCTTAAGTTCTTAACAGATAAGATATTTTAAAGTAGTTTCTTAAAGTTATAATTAAAGTTAGATTAATCTTTTCGTTAATTAAATGATATATAGTATAAATTATTTTGAAATATATTATCATCAAATAGAAAAATCAATTTAATTTACTATTATATATTTTAGAGACTAATTTAAGGTATTTCATTTTTTAAGGCTCAACTGATACAGAATTTTTTATAGATCATTTGGATCATTATCCTCAAGTATTACACTCTTGCACCCCTCTATTTCCTAAACATACCCCTTTTTTAAAATAAAATACAGTACCTTCCCCCGAGAGAGAAAGATTCTATAATGCTCTCCGTCTATTTCTATAACAAGCCATTTCCCTCTATAAAAAGTAGGAAATATTTTCGCCCTTTCCCCTCTATAAAAAGTAGGAAATGTTTACGGTGGAAAAGAGTAACCATTATATTCGGTTTTTATCTATTTTTCTAATCATAAGGCGATTTCTATAATTCTATGTATTAAAAAAAATATTGTAGTTCCTAACAAAATTATTTTAAAACAATACGATTCTTTTGTTAAAAAAATCGTTAAATAGTAATAAAAATTAATATTATAGGATTTTTATTGTAATTTGTGAGAATTTAAAATTCACCAAAATTTTTGTCTACAATAAGATCAACTATTATCATTATTATTATCATTTTTTTTGTCACCATTATAATTTCTATTTCTATTATTTTAATTATACAATTATATCTTATCATTATTATTATCTCCTCTACTACCGTTAACATCGAGAGCAACACCATCAACATTATCATTCTCTTCTCTTATATTTTGTGCGATACTATTTTTCATTTTTAAAAGGTTTCTTTGTTGTAATTACTTTTTCTTCTTGTGATATCACTTTTAACAATGGTTCTTCTCTATTTAACCACGATAAGTAAAAGAATTTTTAAAAATAAACTTATTAGTAGTTTGTGGAGAACTTAAAACCCAACAAATTATAAATAAAATTCCTACAAAATTAATTTATATTATTATTTAATGAATTTTTAACAGAGAAGTATTATTCGAAAGTAATTTTATTAGAGGTCGCAATGTCTTTTTTTTTAAGATAAAAATTATCTTGTCCTTGGAAAAAATAAACAGCAACGGAATTGGGGCTCATTTTTTTCGATATGTATATTGTGTGTGTTAGGCTTTGTTATAAAGATTCGAGGTGCTAGACCTAAATGTAGTGGTTTTTTTTTTTTTTTGAAATATAGGCAGAAGAAATCAGGCTGTCCATTTCTTTTGTTAGTGAAAATAGGTACACAAATTCAAGGGTTCGATTTGTGCGGGAGAAAAAATTTGAATTTGGCTGTAGGTAATTGGACTGTTCGATTTGAATGTGGTTTATTTTTTCTATTTCTGGGAGAGCAAATTAGACCGTCCGATTTACTTATTATTATATTTTTTTGAATGTGTCAATAGAAATCGGACCAACCAATTTGTTTTATATATGTATGTGCAACTCGCACCGAGTTGGCAGATCTCTCTTCTTCTTCTTCTTCTTCTCCTTCTTCTTCCCTAAGCCCTCTAGAACTATGCTTTTTGTTAGTGCTTGAAAAAAAATACAATAAAGTTCATGTTCATATGAGAAAAAAATAGATAATAGAGCCATATTAAAAGTATATTATTTTGGTCAGATTTCGTTATAAATATCTGAATGAGTGAAATTTATTTGTGAAAATTCGTTAGATATTATTTTTCTATTCACAATCTCATTTGAAGAACTAAAAGGTGTGATTTGTGAAAAGATAAATTCTGAAATGTCAAGGAGAATATCATGTATTTTATACAGATATCCTACACCGGTATTTGGTGAATTTGTTCAATTTCAAACCAAATATGTAACTGATGAAGCGAGTTTGCAAAAGATGTTTTCAATGTATATTGAAAGTCACTCTCAGATGTTGTTCGTTGAGTGGTATATTGAGTTCGAACAATTTGAAGTTGACCGAAATATTGAACGGGAAGATAACAATAGTGACAGTGAGGAAGAGTTTGAAAGCAATTACAAGATTGTTGGTTCAGACGGAAACGAAGATCAAATTGACCACACTATGGAGGCAAATGTAAAAGAAGTGGCAAATGTACTAGCAAACTAATTTTCGTTTAAGGAGCTATTTTTTATGCGTGCTTTGGATTTAGAAGTCATGCATGTTCCAGAATTTTTTGAATATATGAATGTTGGTGCGTAATTGCCTATATTTATACAAACTACAAAGGATTAAAATTTTGTTAAAATTTATATTGTCGATGGATTAATTAGTTATGTGATATGTAAAAATATAATTAATTAGCATTTGTTATGTTTTTATTTGGTTAAATTTAAGATAATAATCTCTTTTATATAATTATTTATTTGGTTAAATATTAATTAATATTTATTTATGTGTTTATATTTTTATTTGGTTAAAATTGAGATAATTATTTGATGTGAATTTTATTTATATTAATATTGATGTAGAGAGTATTAATTTTGTATATAAATATTTATTTATATTAGTATTAATATTAATATTAATATAGTGAATGTTATTCATATTAGTATTAATATTAATATAGTGATTGTTAATTTTTTATATGAATAATTATATTAATATTAATTACTTGATGTGAGTATTTTTTATGGGAATATTTATTATATTTATTTATTTGGTTAAATATAATTAGCATTTATGTACGTAGGCTTGATGTTTTTATATTAATATTAATATCTTTATACGAATATTCTTTATGGGAATATTTATATATAACTTTAATATAAGTTCATATTGATTTATTTATGATTTATAAGTTAGATTTTATTTTTAATTTCACTTATTAAATATTTATTTATTAAATATTTATTGTATGGCTATTGTTGTGTAGTAGAAATTTTTATTGTGGCGAATGGTAAATTTGCCGTGAGAATGGAATTCAGTTATAGAGAAACTGTCATTATGACGATGAAAGATTATATTATCCGCAGAGGTGTAAACTACCGGGTGTCTGAGTCGAAACCATTGACATTTTATGCCTAGTGTACATAGTATGGGTTAAGTTGTGATTAGCTGATCAAGGTTAAGATGATCCGCAGAGAGTATTGTTGGGTTATAAGAAGGTATAATGGTAGTCGAGCCACCATTTCTCAGAATCATTCGAAGTTGAATTCAAATACAATGGCACAAGTAATAAAACCGTTGGTAGAGGTTGACCCCTCTATAAAAGTAAATTCAGTTATTGTAAAAGTGCAGTCGAAGTTCAGTTACACCATCCGTAACACCATACCACATAGAATCTTATGCTTAAGTCATAAGACATAGGTGGTGAGGTATTACGACCTCTAAAAGAAAAATTATATATATAAATATAGTTGAAAAAGTTGTATATCTAGGAGCCTTTGAAGAAAGTTTAAAGTAAAATCGTTAAATCGAAAAGCGCAACACTCACATCAACGTTAATGGTAAACAAAGCAAGATAAGAGTAAAGCAACACTTAAATATATCTAACATAAGAGGAGAGTTCCAAGATACAGATAACTAAACTCATGACTCGGTTTGCGAAAATAAACCAACCAGAGCACATAAGTATATATACATATATATAAGAGAACCCAAAAAATACCCAAAATACAAAGTTTACAGAATCTGTTTCTCCAATATAATCTCTAAGAGAAAGTTAATACATCATATATATAAGTAGTGGAGATAAGAGTATCTACATATGAACAACATAACCAAAAGTAAAGTCCCAAATACAAAAGAAAGTTGTCGCTATAAGAAGCTTTCATCATGCCTCAGTGAGGTGCCTCACGTCCTGCATCTAAAAATCACAAAATATGTATGGGGTGAGAACCAGAGGTTCTCAGTATGTAACAGTGTCCATATCTCTAACATATAATGTCCTGAAAAAGTCGAAAGCAATCCTAGAACTTCTGACATATAATTTGAACTTATAACATAACTAAACCATAAATAAATTAGGCAACTAACTAAGGATCTTTATTCTATCTAATACTCCATTTTCCAACTCTTCTGAACCTCCCAACTGCCACTAGAATTATTTGTTTCAAACACAATTATTACATGCAAAGAAATCACAATTAGGATTCAAATACAGCAGATAAACAGGTAGCAAGTAGTTTATGAAATCAATTAGGCATTTCAAACAAAGCACACCAAATCAACACATAAATGCATATGATGCATGACTGTCCTATGATTGATGAGTCTCATCTGTCAGTTATATAGCCAACCCGATAAGTCTTGGTAGCTAACTATTGTCCATTGTACTGTCTTTGTATCGTGCATTCCCAAAACTCAATTCATAAATATTCATAGAGAAAGTATAGGGAGCTAATGGAGTATCTATACAATGTGTACAATAGGGGTACAGGGATGTTCGATTCAATATCCCTGGTACCTGGATGATTATTCTGGATAGTATTGATGTATTGTGTTTGAGAAATTAGTAGTATTTTACTTTGGATGCTCATTTTTTTAACTCATATTGGGCCAAATAAATTGTCCATTGTACACATTGTACAAATACTCCATTGGCTTTCTAGCAGAATTCATATTCATAATCATATAACACACACCGGTGTATATCCACGGAGGTGAGCTCACCAAAAATGTCTAAGTGTCCGGCCATACTTACGGTATAGAGTCAGAAGAGTATCGAGCCACTATATTTTTTGGTATTTATTTTCTACTACCTTTTCTTTATTTTTTAAGTTTATATTGTATTTTATTTAAAATTTATTCCAAAATAATTTCTAATTTGTTCTTATACCTTAGAAGTATTTTCAGAATCAATTTAAGTTCTTTTAAGCTTTCAAAAACAATTTTAAATAAAAAATTCTAATCTCAAGCTAATATATTGCATTGCTCAAACTAAAAACTTGATATTTTTTTATGAGTAAACTACTAAAAAATACACTACAAAATTAATATTTAATTTTGGGAGTATTTTAGTGGAGGTTTTTGAAAACCTCTACAATATATTTTATTCATGGCAATTTAAAAAACCTCCACTAATAATTAATTCATTAAAATATAAAATTCTCCCCCCAAAACAATTTTTTCTTTTTGTGGAGATGTGAGGCTGGTTAGTGGAGAAGAGAACGGCGATGAAACCCTAAACTCTCTACCGCCATTTTCGCCGCCGTTTCCGCTTCCATTTTCGCCAACGGCGCCATTATCACTGCTGTGTCTGTTGCAGTAGTAGAGAGCTTCTGGATCGAGCCACCTATCTTATGAATACATTTTCAGATCTGTCTCTTTATACTGACGTTGCTGTCACTGTTGCCACCGCAGATTCTGCCGCCGTTGCCGTCGCAGTATATACCGTTGATGCTACCATAGTTGTCGTGGTACAACGCATTTTCAAATCTGTTTACTCCTGAGCTTCTTCTTCAACGCCGCTTTCTCTCACTCTAATTTTTCCTTTGAACTACCACTGGTACTTCTTTTTCTTCTTCTTCCCTATCAATTTGCTGATATTTCTTCTTTATTAGCAATAAATTTCTTTTCTGTCTCGCCTCCTCAGTTCATGATTCATACTTGTCATTTACCTTGCTTTATTATTACTATTATTATTAGTTCATAATGAATATAATTATGCGAAACTCAGGTAGTGACTATAACGGTTGGTGTTGTGAGTGTTGCAGTAGGGATTGGTCTTCCAGTGTTCTATGAGTCTCAAATTGATAATGCTGTCAACACCTATCTCCTCTCTCATTTACTTTATCAAATTACAATTTCAATTATTATTATTATTATTATTATTATTATTTCTTGCAGGCTAAGAGAGAAAACACGCATTGTGTGGTTGTGTTCTTTTATTTTACCATGAAGAAGAGGTATTTGTGCATTTTGCATATAACAGCAGACCTTATATTTCGTTTATAGGTAAAAGAAATGAAACAACAGGTGCTGTGAATACTTGGAACAGCAAATCATCTGATAAATGCCCTGATGGCCAAACATTGGGAACTTATGGTTCAGCAACTGTTGGATTGATTCTGATTTTTTCTGTGCCTCCTAGGTCAGTTTTGAGGTAAATTCAGGACACATTTTTCTTTTTATTTTTATGGAATAATATCAGAATATGTAACAAAACTTTAATTTGGTTGGTTTCAGAATTCAGTGGTTGCAATGCCTAGTTTATTAGTTCACTATTGGCAGAGGCAGAGCTTTGTAGTAGTGTGGTTTTGGTAGGTTTTGCAATGATGAATTGCCTAGTGATATTAGTATTTCCATTGATATTAGTGATATTAGTTTTGGTATACTAGTGTGGTTTTGGTAGCTTTGTTCCTTTAATATCTTGTATAAATTTTATTTTTGGATACGTGAAGCATAACTCCGTTTTACTGAGCATGCAAATTTGAGTTCTTCTAACTATATATTATAATTTTTAGTATCTCATTTCAGGTATACATTAATGACCATGGCCTTGTGAAAAAGTATAGGGATCTTCAAACTCATAGACACATACCATACAGGTTAGTATCCTCATTATTTCAAGATATTAAGGTTCATTATTTAAGTGAAAACTTGAGCAAAACAAAGCATGTAGTATTAAGGTTCATTATTTTGGCATCTCTTTAGCCAGCTTTAATGCCATTTTCTAGTGGAAGGTGGAAAGTTTAAAACTTAAGTTTTGGTAATATTAGAATATTTTATCTAATACCATCAAACCGTGTTCCACAAGTTCCACTTAACTTTTCTAAAAGAGTGCATTATGCGAATCCAAACCCAGTTACCCAAAACAGGAACTTAAGGAACCTGAGATTTATATTCAGTTTCAATATTTGAGTAAAAAGTCATGTTTGTCTTCCTTGTACAGGGAAAACAAGAATCTTACCGGTACAGCATGCTATGCAAGTGTCAACACTCATCTTGGAATTGGTGAGTGCTATTTTTGTACAGTTTATTCTTTCTTTTTCTTTTCCCTGTTGATAAAAAATTAGAAATAGGTTATTACATATAGTATTGAACGTTTCCAATTATCTGATTGTACTTTACTTTTCTGGCAGAACAAAGCAGAAGGGATGATCTGGAATCTCTTGGCTATGTGCTCATGTACTTCTTAAGGGGAAGGTAAGATAATCGACCAACATATCTTTTCTACTTGATACTGGAGTTTGGATGTTATTACAGTTGATGATAATCCTGTAGTTTATGCCTTTAAAGTGGTTCAAGTTCAATTTGGATTTTTATTTGATGTGCTCTACACAAAGGCTACTGTAATTTATACTAAAGCAGGCCTGTTTTTAAGATTGATGAGTGCCATATCCATAACATCAGCATTTGCTGCGTTCACTATTATTGTGAATGTTATTGATGAGACTTTTGTACTCTTTCATAGTTGAATCAATGGTTCCCTGTTTCTGCAATGAATGCAGTATGTTACCCTCCTGCCTGAAGGATTTTTCTTAGTATATCTGGTTATATAAGCAATTCATAAGATTTCAAATTTTGAGTTATTGAACTGTTTTATTAGTATTATTATTTATATTCCTTAGTGTGTAATTGTAATGATTATTGTTGAACATGCAGTGATGCCAGCAATGTATGAATATGGGAGTAGTAGTGAACCATCATTCTCAACTGCTACTCAGGATTCTTCTGCTGATGATGATTTCTCAACCGGGTATCTTCAGGATGTTTTCCTTGAATTCGGGGATCATTCCAAATGTAGGCGCTTGCTGCCAAATGCTGACAATCATCATGATCAACAATATTCCAAGACTAGTAGTAGTGATCTTGAAAAGGTATATTATATTTTCATCTTAATTATCAGTTTCAATAATTATATGATCTCTTCTTATATATTATTCTTCTTGTTCGTCAGAGCTTGTGGAACTTGAACCCCACATTCTGCATGAACCAGAATATAGAAAGCATTTTTGGACTTTCAGGTACTGCATGCTACAATGTTTATTATACTATTGCAAAGATCACAAATAAAAGAGCAATAATAATACTAATATAATTATATACTTTTTTTCTGATTATTAATTAGATGAGGACATAATAAGCACATTTTGGAGCAGAATAATGAGAGAGGAAGCAAAGATTCTTGTAGAAGAAGAGACAACAACAACAACTACTAATACCATATTATCAGGGAAAATGGAATTCATGGTGAGTCTTTTTCTTTGACTTGTATCTTAATACCATATTATAAAATTTCTATAATTCAACCTTAAAAGTTGTATGCACTTCAAGATTGACCTTGTATCCTTTTCCTATCAACTCAGCTTATGATTAACAGTGTGAGTTGGTTTTTGTTCTGTTTACAGTACAAAAGATTGGAGCATGAAGCAGAAGAAAAGGTACAAGCCCTGAAGGAGATTAGAGAGACAGTGAATCACAGGAATCATATAGATGGCAGTGTGAAATTGATTGGTACTTCATTATTTAGCTAGCTTTAGATTCAGCACTCATTCCATGGTTAGTACCACCATTGACAATACATTTGGTTTTTGTAGAGCAATTAGTAATTGACTCTCTAATTGATGTCACTACAGTAGAAGGATAACTTAATATTAGTGATATTTAAGCATAGTAAGAAGTGTATTATTTTAGTGATTACTAGTTTACAGAGGTTTACTAGTTTACACCTTTTGAAAGTTTTTTTCTGTATCTTTTATGAGAATTATGATTCATTTATGGGTAGCAGGCTGTTAATCTGTTTTTGATTGGATTGGCTTAACTTTGAAGCTTACAATTGTGTATTGAATTTAGTTGGATTATCTTGTTTTGTGGTGATTTTATGGAATTCCTAAATCGAATTGGTGTTTAAGACTTATCTTTGAGTGTGTTTACTATTTTTGATATTAAAAAATAAATTTTTAATTTGAGAGTATGTAAATGAGATGAGATTAATAAATGATTTGAAATTAAAAATAAATAAATAATTACAGAATTTGTGGAGATTTGAAAATTTCACAAAATAGTTATTTTTTGTTAAATTAAAAAATCAATTTGTGGGGGTTTTAAACCGTCACAAAAGTGATTTAAAATCGCCACAAAAGTCCAATATAAAACCCCCACTAAACACAAACAAAACCTCCACTAAATAGATTGTGGAGGTTTTTTAAAACCCCCATAAAAGACCTCGTGGCACCTCAAATTTTGGAGGTTTTAGAAACTCCCACAAACCATTTGGTGGGGGTTATAAACCTCCACAAATAAGAAAAAAAACTGCCACAAATAAATAAAAATCTTCTAGTGATATAAAAAAATTTGTACTCTTGACAAACATAACCCTTAAATATATAAATGATAAATAAGTTCCTAAATAATTTGAAAATTTAATAAAAATAATAAAAAAATTATATTTTTTATAAGTAGTAAAATAAATTTTTATATTTAACAAATAATTTGTACATTTAATTTAAATTTTTGTAACTATATTTGAATAATTATTTAAAAGGTACATATAAAAAATAGAAAAAGAATTTAATCTCTAGATTTTTTTTATTTGTAAAAAAATCGATCATTCATAATAATTTTTTTAAAAAAATAATCACTAGTCATAAAATTATCACAAAGGTAAAAATAATTTTTAAATAATGTTTGTAAAAAGTTCATCTGTCGGTTATATAACCAACCTGACAAGTCCTGATAGCTAACTATTGTTCATTGTACTGTCTCTCTATCGCACATTCCCAAAATTCAATTCATAAATATTCACAATAATCATATAACACATATCAGTGTATATCTATGGGGGTGAGTTCACCGAAAAAGTCTAAGTGTCCAGCCATACTTACGGGATAGAGTCAGAAAAGTATCGAACCACTATATTTTTTGGTATTTATCTTCTACTATCTTTTCTTTATTTTTTAAGTTTATATTGTGTTTTATTTAAAATTTATTCCAAAATAATTTTTAATTTGTTCTTATACCTCAAAAGTATTTTCAGAATCAATTTAAGTTCTTTTAAGCTCTCAAAAACAATTTTAAATAACAAATTCTAATCTCACGCTATTGCTCAAACTAAAAACTTGATATTTTTTATGAGTAAACTACTAAAAAAAGTATAAAAAAATTTGTATTGTTGACAAACATAACCTTTAAATATATAAATGATAAATAAGTTCCTAAATAATTTAAAAATTTAATAAAATAATAAAAAAAGTTATATTTTTTATAAGTAGTAAAATAAATTTTTATATTTAATAAATAATTTGTGCATTTAATTTAAATTTTTGTAACTATATATTTGAATAAAAAAAGAATATAATCTCTAGATTTTTTTATTTGTAAAAGAAATCGATCATTCATAATAATTTTCTTAAAAAAATAATCACTAGTCATAAAATTATCATAAAGATAAAAAGAATTTTCAAATAATGTTTGTAAAAAGTTTATCTGTCGGTTATATAATCAAGCTGACAGGTTCTGGTACCTAACTATTGTCTATTGTAGTGTCTATGTTGCACATTCCCAAAACTCAATTCATAAATATTCATAATTATATAACACACACCGGTGTATATCCACGAGAGTGAGCTCACCGAAAAAGTCTAAGTGTCCGACCATACTTACGGCATAAGGTTAGAAGAGTATCGAGCCACTATATTTCTTGGTATTTATTTTTTACTACCTTTTCTTTATTTTTTAAGTTTATATTGTGTTTTATTTAAAATTTATTCCAAAATAATTTCTAATTTATTCTTATACCTTAGAAGTATTTTCAGAATCAATTTAAGTTTTTTTAAGCTCTCAAAAATAATTTTAAATAAAAAATTCTAATCTCACACTAATATATTGCATTGCTCAAACTAAAGACTTGATATTTTTTTATGAGTAAACTACTAAAAAATATAAAAAAATTTGTCCTGTTGACAAACATAACCCTTAAATATACAAATGATAAATAAATTCCTAAATAATTTAAAAATTTAATAAAAATAATAAAAAATTATATTTTTTATAAATAGTAAAATAAATTTTTATATTTAACAAATAATTTGTGCATTTAATTTAAATTTTTGTAACTATATTTAAATAATTATTTAAAAGGTACATATACAAAATAGAAAAAGAATTTAATTTTTAGATTTTTTTTATTTGTAAAAACAATCGATCATTCATAATAATTTTTTAAAAAAAATAATCACTAGTCATAAAATTATCATAAAGATAAAAAGAATTTTCAAATAATGTTTGTAAAAAGTTCATCAAAATATGATTTTTAAATTTTTTTAAAATATATATTTAATATATAATTATTTTATTACATTTTAAAATACTTTAAAAAGTTTATTTATTATTCATATCTTTTGAAAATTTTCTAATCAAAATATAAATTTTTGGATGCCATCTTTGTAAGTGATAATTTTAGTACTTTATTTATCTCTTCTTTTTCTAATTGGCATCTTTTAGATTGTATTTAGAATGAAGATTATTAAGAGACAAAAATTAGAAGATAGAAACTGAGAGGATAAAGATTAAATTAAGTGTTTATATTATATTTGGTATAAAATATATTAGATTAAGGATCCATTTGAGAAGTTTTAAAAATAAATTTTTTGAGCTTTTGACTTATGAAAAACAGTATTATTAATAGGATATCCCATAATAATTTTTTTTATCATATTTCTTTTAAAAAAGTACTTTAAGAACTAAAAATTCAAACATAAAATAATTTATTTATAAGTTACTTTTAATATAATTATTTATTATTTAAACTATTTTTTTTAAAAAAATTTAATTATACTATTTACTCAAATTGAATCTAAATTATATTTAAGTATTATATTTGATTTAAGATAAATATAAAAATTAAAAAATAAATTTAAAATTCAAAAAATTATACAAAAATATTCTTAAAAAAAATATTATTAAAATTTAATCTCTAATTCCAAAAATTTCAATCTTTTTCATCTTTATTTTTCAAAAATATTAAAAAATTAAAATTTTAATTTTAATAATACTGAATTCCAGTTTTTCCATTTCAATTTCAATCATTCAAAACAAAAAAAATACTAGCATAGTGATGCCAATTGCCCTGGATGAACGATCAAACCAGTATTAAATATTAAGAGAAACTATTCTGGACCAACTAAAAACGCGTGGCCACGAGGGCATGCATCGTTCAAAATTTGAGGCCTATAAGCATACAAGTATCATGAGTAGGCGCCCCTTATACATGTGGAAGACAATTATTCCGGCGAAGATTTATTTTTATTTTTGTTCTTTTCATAAGTTGATGGTTGTCTTCTTCTTAACGGCTTTATTAGCATATATAAAGTTTGAATTTAAAATTTTATGCATCCATCTCAAACTTTCTTCGTTAAATTGTCAAAAAATATTTAACGATGTAAGCGTCAATGCGTCATGTTATTACTTATTATTAAATTAAGAGTGTCAAATCATTATTCTATAGTTAAAAATATTGACGTAGTATATTTTAGTATTATTTTTTTATATTTATATAAAGATCAATATTTAATATATAATTATATTAATTATTAATCATTAATATTTTTAATCATTGTGTAATATAATTTTTAATCAAATATAATTAACCATAAATATAATATTAACATTACTAGTTTTGTTAATATTTTTAGGGTAAAATATTAAATTAATCCTCTACATTTGGATATAATCATGTTTTAATTTTTAAAATTTAAAATGTCTTATTTGAATTTAAAAAGTTTTATTTAGATTCAATATAGTCACATTGTAAAGTCATAATTAATGTAATATCTTGCTTAACAGTAATACAAGAATAAGGTAGATAATTTGGAGAATAAGTACAAGATCCAATGGCAGAAAATCAACCGTAGATGCATCAATACATTTATTTATCATTCTTCTTACAATTTAAATAAAATATTTTCTCTAGAGCTAAAAAAATAATAAATAAATATATTAATGCATCCACGGTTGATTTTATACCTCTAGAGCTTGTACTTGTTCTCCAGATTATCGACCTTATTTTTGTACTATTGTTATATAGTATATTCCATTAATTATTTAACTTTGACGTCACAATGGGACTACATTGAAGCTAAATAAAACCTTTTTACATTCAAATATGATACTTTAAATCTTAAAGACTAAAACAGGATTACGCCTAAATATAGGAGACCAATTTAGTACTTTATATATCCTATTTTTTTATTATACACGTAGGTATCCTATTATTATCAAATTGATATTAATATCAATAATTAATGTCTATAATTAATTTCATATTACTAAAAGGTATAGATAGTATTTTTTGTGGTTCATAAGTTTAGATTTAAGAGGCAAAGCATTTTGTTTAATTTTTTAATTTGTTATTTTTTTATGACTGTTTCATAGTATAAGAATATATTTTTTTATTTTTTATCGAAGTTGATCCTTTTAAAGTATAAATTATAATTTTTTATGATATTTTTTTATGTTGCCATTCTATGATTCTTTTGATAATTTGATGATTATTCTTATTCAAACTTATTCTTTTCGTCTAACGTTACACCGTGATTGTCCTTTGTCGCAATTATTTAGAATGCACTACATCTATCAAATACCACCTCGAGTAGTATTCATTGATTCTGGTTCTAATTACATGGATGTAAGAATTAACAAAGGGACAATAAATTCTATTTTACTGAAAGATGGTTATATCTACTCATATAGCCAACATAATGAAAGGTGGATAAAGTCAATTTTCTTAGGAGGAGCTCCATTTTCTATTGAACAATGGCTTCCAATTATCCCCTCTATACCTTTTACATTTACCATAAAAATTTTAAAGTAGAGCGTATAATGAGATTGAGTTTCCTCAATTTAGTTAAACTTATAAATAATTGTGTTAAATTTGGAGATGCAATTTCAAATATCAGTACTCTTTAGATTTTCTTCTTTCAAATTTTTTATAATAAAAAATAATTTTATAATATATTGTGATTTTTTTTGAAACTACCAACCTTTTAGTGCATCAATGCAATGTCATTGATTGAAATAAAAGTTAATTTAATTTCTCGTCGTAACTATTCTACCTTGCAATAGTACATGGATAATGAATGATGACGTTTATCTAAAAAGAAGTTGGTCTAAATTTGCATGGATAATAAATTTTCAAACTGATGACATTATTTCAGTTGGTTGTGTTGATGAGAATGATTTAAATATATATGTGTCTAAGGTTTAGAATAACTTAAATATTATTTAATTAGTTTAGTTCTAATATTAGTATTTAATTAGATTAGTTTTAGAGAAATTTAAATTATTACCTCAATCTATATATTATGATTATTATTTTTGGTGATGTTATTTTAAAAAATTTTAATATAAAATTTATTGTTTCAGGTTTTAAATTCTTTTTTATTTTTATTGACTCTTAGTATAACTAAGAAAAATATAGAATATTTAAGTTAAAAAATTGCTAATAATAAATAATATTTTTAGATTATTACTCAAACAAAAACTAAATCTTGTATAATATTATTAGTTGTAGTAAAAAATTTTATTGATATTGTATAAAATAGTTAATAATTGGGTTAAAATTTATCAACATCTATAAAGTTAAAAATTTTAGTGATCCAGTGCGATATATTTAGTTGGATTTAAATTTTATTGATGTATAATTAATAGATTCATTGGGTTAAAATATAGTTGTCGAATAATATATATTTAGACATATAAAGAAATAATCATGGGTATAAAAAAATAAGTTAATAACTATAATTAATGAATAATTAATATATATGAAATTAATTTAATATTAATTAAAAATTTATTTTTTTACTTTAAAATAGACCAAGCCTATCATTTTACTGTTAAATGAATACATAATTATAATTAACAGTACTTTACGTAATCATAATATTTTCCATAATAGTTATTATTATTTCTATTATACTACTATTTGCATGAATGCATTATTAAAAGAAAATGATCGTATATTAATAAGATTATTCATTAATCATATATAATTAAAATTATTTATTCTATTATATAAAATAATAATTAATTAGTCTAATTTTTTATTAGACAAAATTAATTAGCATATAAATCATATTTTATTAGTAATCTATAAAAATTTCTGTTATTAACAAAGATTACCATAATTTATGAAGATAAAAAATTTATCCATACGATAATATTAATAATAAGAAATAAAAATATCATTAAATATTATAGGCTAAAAAATAATCATATATATATATATAAATAATTATAATAAAAAATATATAATGATATGTGATTTAAATATTTTTACATACATTAAAATATATATATATATATATATATATATATATATATATATATATATATATTAAAAATTATTTAAACAAAATAAATATATTCAAAAAATCTACTTTGCGTAGATTAAAAAATTCATTAACCTATAATAAATAAGATTATTGAGGTGAAATTTGTTGTCCAATAATATATATTTAGATATATAAAAAAATAATTATAAGTATAAAAAATGAGTTAATAAATATAATTAATTACGAGGGAGGGAGGGAGAGGAGGAGAAAGGGAGGGATTGTCATTAAGCCAAAGCCACCACTAAGAGGATCTTCGTTGCCGCCGTCCATGGAGCCCTTATCACACGTCACCGTCGAACCGCAGGAAAAGAGAAGAAGAGACGTGACATAAAGAAGAGAGGGGCTTACATCCCGCGTCGCTGCACCGTTGCCACCGTCGAGATAGCTTTGTCGCCGTCGAGTTTGGTCGCATGCTTGGTTTGCCGTAGGGAGAAGCTCGTAGAGGAGAGAGCGAGAAACACAATGGTTGGAGAGAGAAGGAGAGTCCTGGAGGAGGGAGGAGCTGGTATGCCTCCGCCATTGTTGTGGGCTACGCCACCACGCCTCTGGTCGTAGGAGCAGCATTGATGTTGCCCGGATCAGCCGCCGAAACTTCTGCCTCTGGTTCTGGTATTTGTGACTTTCACCGGAACTCTGATTCTGTTCAACTCGTCGAAAAACACAATCGGAGCTACTACCGCTCCATTGTCTCATTCCTCTTTAGCCTTATTAAGTCGTTCTTGTCTTGAAAATCATCACCATTAGTGTATATATGTTATGTTATGAGTTTGGCGAAGATTCTGAAGTTTTGGTTACGTAGGATTGAGTTTTAATTATTGCATGTCGCGATTAAAGTTGCTAATGTTGCTATGAAAGTAATATGGAGTTATTGTTGCTATTACCGCTATTGTGGATCAAAAGAATAAGAGTCTTGATGCGTTTTGTTGATTACGGGTTTCGACTATTCGAGGTAGGATTTTTCTTAAAATATATTTTATATTATGGAATTGTTGCAAATCGATATTGATGCAAAAAATACATTTTTGGTGATTGTCTGAGTCTTATGGATTGACTGAGTTATTTTAGATGAATGTAATTATTTACTTGATTGAATGACTGATTGATTGAGAAGGCTGAAAATCCTGATTTTTAGTGATTATGTTGAGTGGTGCACGAAATTGCAATCACACTTTTGCAATTCCGCACAACTAACCAGCAAGTGCACTGGGTCGTCCAAGTAATACCTTACATGAGTAAGGGTCGATCCCACGGAGATTGTCGGCTTGAAGCAAGCTATGGTTATCTTGTAACTCTTAGTCAGGAGATCAATGATTTTCAGGTTTAATTGTGAAAAGTAGAAGAACATGAAATAAATACTTGTTTGCAGTAATGGAGAACATGTTGAGGTTTTGGAGATGCTCTATCTTCTGAATCTCTGCTTTCCTACTGTCTTCTTCTTCATGCACGCAGGGTTCCTTCCATGGCAAGCTGTATGTAGGGTTTCACCGTTGTCAATGGTTACCTCCCATCCTCTCAGTGAAAATGTTCAACGTGCTCTGTCACAGCACGGCTATTCATCTGTCGGTTCTCGATCATGTCGGAATAGAATCCAGTGATTCTTTTGCGTCTGTCACTAACGCCCCACAATCGCGAGTTTGAAGCTCGTCACAGTCATTCAATCCTTGAGTCCTACTCAGAATACCACAGACAAGGTTTAGACCTTCCGGATCCTCAAGAATGGCCGCCAATATATTCTAGCTTATACTACGAAGATTCTGGCTAAAGAATCCAAGAGATATCCACTCAATCTAAAGTAGAACGGAGGTGGTTGTCAGGCACACGTTCATAGGTGAGAATGATGATGAGTGTCACGGATCATCACATTCATCAAGTTGAGGAGCAAGTGATATCTTAGAATGGAAACAAGCGTGTTTGAATGAAAAACAGTAGTAATTGCATTAATCCATCAAGACACAGCAGAGCTCCTCACCCCCAACTATGGGGTTTAGAGACTCATGCCGTAGAAGGTACAATATGAAACGTGTAAAAATGTCATGAGGTCCAGATACAATGTCAAAAGATCCTCTTTATAGTGAACTAATAACCTAGGATATACAGAAATGAGTAAATGACGTAAAAATCCACTTCCGGGGTCCACTTGGTGTGTGCTTGGGCTGAGCATTGAAGTTTTCATATGTAGAGACTTTTTCTGGAGTTAAACGCCACCTTTTATGCCAGTTTGGGCGTTTAACTCCAACTTTTGTGCCAGTTCCGGCGTTAAACGCCGGGAATTCTGAAGCTGATTTGCAACGCCAGTTTGGGCCATCAAATCTCAGGCAAAGTATGGACTATTATACATTGCTGGAAACCCAGGATGTCTACTTTCCAACGTAATTGAGAGCGCACCAATTAGGTTTCTGTAGCTCCAGAAAATCCACTTCGAGTGCAGGGAGATCAGAATCCAACAGCATCTGCAGTCCTTTTTCAACCTCTGAATCAGATTTTTGCTCAGGTCCCTCAATTTCGGCCAGAAATTACCTGAAATCACAGAAAAACACACAAACTCATAGTAAAGCCCAGAAAAGTGAATTTTAAATAAAAACTCATAAAACATACTAAAAACTAACTAAAATGTACTAAAAACATACTAAAAACAGTGCCAAAAAGCGTATAAATTATCCGTTCATCACAACACCAAACTTAAATTGTTGCTTGTCCCCAAGCAACTGAAAATCAAATATGATAAAAAGAAGAGAACATACTATAGACTCCAAAATATAAATGAAACTTAGCTCCAATTAGATGAGCGGGACTAGTAACTTTTTGCCTCTGAACAGTTTTGGCATCTCACTTTATCCTTTGCAGTTTAGAATGATTGGCATCTATAGGAACTCAGAATTCAGATAGTGTTATTGATTCTCCTAGTTAAGTATGATGATTCTTGAACACAGCTACTTTATGAGTCTTGGCTGTGGCCCAAAGCACTCTGTCTTCCAGTATTACCACCGGATACATACATGCCACAGACACAGAACTGGGTAAACCTTTTCAGATTGTGACTCAGCTTTGCTAGAGTCCCCAATTAGAGGTGTCCATGGTTCTTAAGCACGCTCTTTTTGCCTTGGATCACTTTTTATTTTTACCCTTGCCTTTTTGTTTAAAAGGGCTATTGGCTTTTTCTGCTTGCTTTTTTTTTTTGAATTCACTGCTTTTTCTTACTTCAAGAATCAATCTGATGATTTTTCAGATCCTCAATAACATTTCTCCTTTTCCATCATTCTTTCAAGAGCCAACACGTTTAACATTCTTTAATCAACAAATTCAAAAGACATATGCACTGTTCAAGCATTCATTCAGAAAACAAAAAGTATTGTCACCACATCAAACTAATTCAACTAGTTTCAGAGATGAATTCGAAATCCTGTACTTCTTGTTCTTTTGTGATTAAAGCATTTTTCATTTAAAAGAGGTGATGGATTCATAGGACATTCATAGCTTTAAGACATGAACCTTAAATTTTATTAATCATGAATTAAGAACAAGACTCAAAAATAAATATAAGATAAGACTAATAGTAATAGAAAATAAAAATTTAAATGACTCTAAAATAGACTCCTAATGATAGAGGTTATCACAGAGTTAGGACTCAACAACCTTGATTTTGAGAAGTGGATGCTCCCTCAACTTGTGGGGTATTTGACCCTTCAAGGGAGAGCTTCTGGCACTTCAGCTCCTGTAGCTCACGCCCCTGCTTTTCTTGTTCCTTCAGCATTTTGCAGAGCACGCAGTTTTGATTCTGCTGTTCTTCCTTAATTTGTTCCATAGTTTCTTGCAGCTTGGCAACAGATGCTTCTAGGCTGGCCTAGTAGTCAATTTCAGGAAGTTCAGGGAGGAATTCCTGCGCTCTCCTTTTGATAGAGTTATCTTGCATTTGTCCTTCCATTGACTTCTTGGTGATTGGATGTTCAATTGGGATGAATTCATCTACTCCCATCCTCACCCCAGCATCTTTACATAGCAAAGAGATTAAGCTTGGGTAAGCCAGTTTGGCTTCAGTGGAGTTCTTGTTTGCAATTGTGTAAATCTCACAAGCAATCAGATGATGAACCTCCACTTCTTTTCCCAGCATAATGCAATGAATCATCACTGCTCTCTTGATCGTGACCTCAGAACGGTTGCTAGTGGGCAATATAGAACGCCCAATGAAGTCTAGCCAACCTCTTGCAATTGGTTTCAGATCTCCCTTTTTGAGTTAGTTTGGGACACCTTTTGAATTGGTTGTCCACTTAGTTCCAGGGAGCATATATCCTCTAGAACTTGATCCAACCCCTTATCTACTCTCACCATTCTCCTATTAAAGGATTCAGGATCATCTTGTAGTTGAGGCAATTTGAAGACCTCTCTTATTTTGTCCAGATGGAAGTAAATAATTCTCTCTCTGACCATGGTTCTGTAGGTATGAAAAGCAGTTCCAGTCATTCTTTGCTTATCTGTCAGCCACAGATTTGAGTAGAATTTCTGAACCATGTTTCTTCCAACCTTTGTCTCAGGGTTGGTTAGAACTTCCCATCCTCTGTTTCAAATTTGCTCTTGGATCTCCGAATATTCTTCTTCTTTCAGATCGAATCTGACTTCCGGGATCACTGACCTCAGACCCATTATTTTGTGGTAATGGTCTGTATGTTCTTTGGTTAAGAACTTCTCTTGATTCTAAAGATTCTTTGGATTATTCTCTTTCTTGCCTTTAGAATTTGTTTGTTTTCCCTTAGGAGCCATGATCTTGATAAATCTTGGCTTAGTGATCACGAAAAAGCACACCAAACTTAGAGGTTTGCTTGCCCTCAAGCAAAAGAAAGAAAAGAGGAGAGAGAGGAGGAGAGCAAATTCGAATGGTGGGGAGAGGGGGATGGACGAACGTGTATTTATAAGGGAGGGGGAGAGATTTCGATAATTTTAAAGGAGATTTGAGAAGATATGGAAAGAATTTGAGAAGATATTTGAGTTTTTGAAAAAGATTTGGAAAGGATTTGAAAGAGATTTGAAAATGATTTAGAAAATTATTTAATTTTTGAAATTTGAAGGTGAATGATGAAAGTTTGTAATGTGTTTATGCAGAAAATTATGGATCAAAATAAGAAAGTTTGTAAAAATTTGAAGTGGAAAACAAAATCTCTGTCCCCTACCTTTCTGGCGTTAAACGCCCAGAATGGTATCCATTCTGGCGTTTAACGCCCAAATATTGGCCATTATGGGCGTTTAACGCCCAGCCAGGTACCCTGGCTGGCATTAAACGCCAGAAGCCCCTTCATCACTAAGCGTTTTGCTAAACGCCCAGGATGCTACAATCCTGGCGTTAAACGCCCAGAATGGTACCCATTCTGGTGTTTAACGCCCAAAATGGTACCTTTACTGGCGTTAAACGCCCAGAATGATATCCATTCTGGCGTTTATCGCCCAGAGTACCCTTTACTGGCGTTTTCTTGCCAGCAAACTCCTTTTCTCTGCTTTTTGTACTGAATCCTTCTATAACTCTGTGAATTCCTTCAATTTTGATGATCAACCTTGAAGAATGTATGTCAGTATTCTATTAAGTAAAATAAATCACCTGCTAATAGCTGGGTTGCCTCCCAGCAAGCGCTTCTTTATTGTCTTTACCTGGACCTTTACTGTGCCTTATTCAAGCCTCAGTTTTGAGCATTCTTGCTCAAAATTGCTTTCAAGATAATGTTTGATCCTCTGTCCATTAACAATGAACTTTTTATCAGAATCAATATCTTGAAACTCAACATATCCATATGGTGACACTCCTGTAATCACATACGGACTCCTCCACCGGGATTTAAGTTTTCCTGGGAATAGTCTGAGCTTAGAGTTGAAGAGCAGAACTTTTTGTCCTGGCTCAAAGACTCTGGATGACAACTTCTTGTCATGCCACTTCTTTGCCTTTTCCTTATAAATTTTTGCATTTTCAAAGGTACTGAGTCTGAACTCCTCTAGCTCATTTAGCTGGAGCAATCTTTTTTCATCGGCTAACTTAGCATCCATGTTTAGGAATCTAGTTGCCCAGTAGGCTTTATGTTCCAGTTCCACGGGCAGATGACAGGCCTTCCCATACACAAGTTGGTATGGAGAGGTTCCTATAGGAGTCTTGAATGCTGTTCTGTATGCCCACAGAGCATCATCCAAGCTCTTTGCCCAATCCTTTCTACGGGTAATAACAGTCCGTTCCAGGATTCTTTTTAACTCTCTATTAGAGACTTCAGCTTGCCCATTTGTCTGTGGATGATATGGAGTTGCTACTTTGTGGCTAATTCCATATCGAACCATAGCAGAGTATAGCTGTTTATTGCATAAATGAGTGCCCCCATCATTGATTAGTACTCCGGGAACACCAAACCTGCTGAAGATGTGTTTCTGGAGGAATTTCAGAACGGTCTTAGTATTGTTATTGGGAGTGGCCATTGCTTCCACCCATTTAGATACATAGTCTACTGCTACCAGAATATAAGTGTTTGAGTATGATGGTGGGAAGGGACCCATGAAGTCAATACCCCATACATCAAACAACTCAATCTCTAAGATCCCTTGTTGAGGCATGGCATAACCATGAGGCAAGTTACCAGCTCTTTGGCAACTGTCACAGTTACGCACAAACTCTCGGGCATCCTTATAGAGAATAGGCCAGTAGAAGCCACATTGGAGGACCTTAGTGGCTGTTCGCTCACTTCTGAAATGTCCCCCATACTGCGATCCATGACAATGCCATAGGATCCTCCGTGCTTCCTCTCTAGGTACACATCTGCGGATCATTCCGTCTGCACATCTCTTAAAGAGATATGGTTCATCCCATAGGTAGTACTTGGCATCTGAAATTAATTTTTTTCTTTGCACTCTGCTGTACTCCTGGGGTATGAACCTCACAGCTTTATAGTTTGCAATGTCTGCAAACCATGGAGCTTCCTGTATGGCAAAGAGTTGCTCATCGGGAAAGGTCTCAGAGATCTCAGTAGAGGGGAGGGACGCCCCAGCTACTGGTTCTATCCGGGACAGATGATCAGCTACCTGGTTCTCTGTCCCTTTCCTGTCTCTTATTTCTATATCAAACTTTTGCAGAAGCAACACCCACCTTATGAGCCTGGGTTTTGAATCCTGCTTTGTGAGTAAGTATTTAAGAGCAGCATGGTCAGTGTACACAATCACTTTTGACCCTACTAAGTAGGACCTAAACTTGTCAATGGCATAAACCACTGCAAGTAACTCTTTTTCTGTGGTCGTGTAATTTTTCTGTGCATCATTTAGAACACGGCTAGCATAATAAATGACGTGCAGAAGCTTGTTGTGTCTGTCCCAACACTGCACCAATGGCATGGTCACTGGCATCACACATTAGTTCAAATGGTAATGTCCAATCTGGTGCAGAGATGACTGGTGCTGTGACCAGCTTGGCTTTCAGGGTCTCTGATGAGCGGATATTTTATACGCTTTTTGGGGGTAATTTCATGTAGATTTTAGTATGTTTTAATTAGTTTTTAGTAGAATATTATTAGTTTTTAGGCAAAAATCATATTTTTCAACTTTACTATGAGTTTGTGTGCTTTTCTGTGATTTCAGGTATTTTCTGGCTGAAATTGAGGGAGCTGAGCAAAAATCTGAGTTAGGCTGAAAAAGGACTGCTGATGCTGTTGGATCCTGACCTCCCTGCACTCGAAATGGATTTTCTGGAGCTACAGGAGTCCAATTGGCGCGCTCTCAATGGCGTTGGAAAGTAGACATCCAGGGCTTTCCAGCAATATATAATAGTCCATACTTTGCGCGAAGATAGACGACGTAACATGGCGTTGAACGCCAAGTACATGCTGCTGTCTGGAGTTAAACGCTAGAAACACGTCATGATCCGGAGTGGAACGCCCAAAACACGTCATAACTTGGAGTTTAACTCCAAGAAAAGCCTCTACTCGTGGATAGCTTTAGTCTCAGCCCCAGCACACACCAAGTGGGCCCCAGAAGTGGATTTCTGCACCAATTATCTTAGTTTACTCATATTCTGTAAACCTAGGTTACTAGTTTACTATTTAAACAACTTTTAGAGAATTATTTTGTACCTCATGACATTTTCAGATCTGAATTACATACTTTTTGACGGCATGAGTCTCTAAACTCCATTGTTGGGGGTGAGGAGCTCTGTAGCGTCTCGATGAATTAATACAATTACTTTGTTTTCCATTCAAACACGCTTGTTCTTATCTAAGATGTTCATTCGCGCTTACTTATGGAGAAGGTGATGATCCGTGACACTCATCACCTTCCTCAATCCATGAACGTGTGCCTGACAACCACCTCCATTTTACATCAGATTGAATGAGTATCTCTAAGATTCTTTAATCAGAATCTTCGTGGTATAAGCCGGATTGATGGCGGCATTCATGAGAATCCTGAAAGTCTAAACCTTGTCCGTGGTATTCCGAGTAGGATTCTGGGATTGAATGACTGTGACGAGCTTCAAACTCCTGAAGGCTGGGCGTTAGTGACAGATGCAAAAGAATCAATGGATTCTTTTCCAACCTGATTGAGAGCCGACAGATGATTAGCCGTGCTGTGACAGAGCATAGGAACATTTTCATTGAGAGGATGGGAGGTAGCCATTGACAACGGTGACACCCTACATAGAGCTTGCCATGGAAGGGACCTTGCGTGTGGGAAGAGGACTTCAAGGAAAAGTAGAAATTCAAAGGACAAAACATCTCCAAAACTCCAACATATTTCTCATTACTGCACAACAAGTAACGATTTGATTCTCTTTTATTTTTCTAGTAATTCCAAACACTTTTACTTCTTACAATTAAATCCAAATAATCTTATTGGCTTCCTGACTAAGATTAATAAATATATAGCTTGCTTCAAACCAATAATCTCCGTGGGATCGACCCTTACTCACGTAAGGTATTACTTGGACGACCCAGTGCACTTGCTGGTTAGTGGTACGAGATCATAAGAAATTTTGATTTTGATAATTGGGATTAAGATTTCGTGCACCAAATTTTTGGCGCCGTTGCCGGGGATTATTTGAGTTTGAACAACTAAAGGTTTATTTTATTTCTTAGATTAGGAATAATTTATTTTTATTGTTATAGAGTCATTAAAATCTGATAGGATAGTTTCTTAAAAAAAAAATTTCTTTTCAAAAATATTATTTTTCTTAATTAATTGTTAATTTTTCGTGAGTTTAGTGTCTTGTTCTAAGTTTGGTGTTAATTGCATATTTTATATTTTTCTTTAACTTTTCGAATTTGTGTTCTTTGTTCTTCATTGATCTTCAAGTTGTTCTTGTTGATCTTTCTTGTTGATCTTGAGTTTTTCTTGTTTTGTGTCTTTTCTTGTTTCACTTGTGTTCTTTTTAAAGCATTAATCTTCCAAAAGGAATATACCTATTCAAAACAAGTGTTACATTTACTCCCAATTGGCTAGAACATTGGTTTATATTCTTGATGAGTGGGCACCTGTTCTTTTGAAAATCTTTTTCCAAAAATAATTTTTGCTTGATTTAATCCTGTGCCAAACTTTAAGTTTGGTGTTCTCTTTTTGATTTTAATATAATTTTCGAAAATTTTATTAAAGTTTTCTAAAAATTTTAAGTTTGGTGTTCTTCCTTTTGTTCTTGGTGTTCTTGTGAATCTTCAAGGTGTTCTTGAGTTTTTCTTGTGTCTTGATCTTAAAATTTTTAAATTTGGTGTTCCTTGGTGTTTTCCCTCCAAAATTTTCGAAAATAAGGAGCACTAGATCTAAAAATTTTAAATCTTGTGTCCTTTATGTGCTTTTCTCTTTCATCATAAAATTCAAAATTCAAAAAAAAAATATATATCTTTTCTAACTAATTTTAAAACTACATTTTCGAAATTTTTTTTCAGATTTCAATTTCAAAATATTTCCAATTTCTTTTATTTATTTCGTTTTTTTTTATTTTATTTTATTCTATAAAAATTAATTTTTATAAAATAAATAATATCAACATATATACCATCTCTTTTATTCCATCATGGAACTATGGGGAATGAACAGTCCAGGAGGACTCTGGGGTCATATGCTAACCCCACTACTACTTCATGTGGGAGTAGTATCTGTATACCCTCCATTGGAGTTAGTAGCTTTGAGTTGAATCCTCAGCTCATTATCATGGTGCAGCAAAACTGCCAGTATTCTGGTCTTCCACATGAAGAACCTACAGAGTTTCTGGCACAATTTTTGCAAATTGCTGACACAGTACATGATAAGGAAGTGGATCAGGATGTCTACAGATTATTACTGTTTCCATTTGCTGTAAAAGATCAAGCTAAGAGGTGGTTAAATAACCAGCCTAAGAACAGCATAAAAACATGGAAGCAGCTGTCAGAAAAATTCCTGAATCACTATTTCCCTCCAAAACGGATGACACAGCTAAGGCTAAGCATCCAAGGCTTCAAACAAGGAGATAATGAATCTCTTTATGATGCTTGGGAGAGATACAGAGAGATGCTAAGAAAATGCCCCTCTGAAATGTTTTCAGAATGGGTGCAATTAGACATCTTCTACTATGGGCTTACAGAAAAAGCTCAGATTTCTCTAGACCACTCAGCTGGTGGATCTATACATATGAGAAAAACAATTGAAGAAGCTCAAGAGCTTATTGATACAGTTGCCAGAAATCAACATCTGTACCTAAGCAGTGAATCTTCCATGAAAGAAGAAGCTAAAACAATAACTGCTGAACTCAGTCCGGTGGATCAGGCTAATGAATTCAATCAGCAATTAGACTTTCTAACTCAGCAGCTAGCCGAATTCAAGGAAATATTACAGGAAACAAGAATGGCTAACAGGAATATGGAAGTACAATTAAAGCAGACAGAAAAGCAACTGTCAAAACAAATAGCAGAAGAATGCCAAGCAGTTCAATTAAGAAGTGGGAAAACATTAAATACCTAACTTCAAAGCAGCAGGAAACCAAGAAATGAACAAATGGCTACTCAAAATCCCTCTGAGGACAGTCAGAGCCCAGAGAGGAATAAAGCTGGCGCTGAACGCCCAGACCATGCTCATTCCTGGCGTTCAACGCCAGAAACAAGCATGAATCCGGCGTTGAGCGCCCAAAGGGAGCATGGTTCTGGCGTTCAAACGCCAGTAACAAACGAGGAGGTGGCATCTAACGCCACTCCAGCTTCAACACCTGGCATTCAAATGCCAGTGGGGGATCAGTCACATACAAGTGCTGATGACAACCCTTCTAAAAAGGCTTCCCAACCCACTTCTGTAGGTAATAAACCTGCAGCAACTAAGGTTGAGGAATACAAAGCCAAAATGCCTTATCCTCAAAAACTCCGCCAAGCGGAATAGGATAAGCAATTTGCCCGCTTTGCAGACTATCTCAGGACTCTTGAAATAAAGATTCCGTTTGCAGAAGCACTTGAGCAAATACCATCTTATGCTAAGTTCATGAAAGAGATCTTAAGTCATAAGAAGGATTGGAGGGTGATGAGCGGATAATTTATACGCTTTTTGGCATTGTTTTTAGGTAGTTTTTAGTAAGTTCAAGCTACTTTTAGGGATGTTTTCATTAGTTTTTATGTTAAATTCACATTTCTGGACTTTACTATGAGTTTGTGTGTTTTTCTGTGATTTCAGGTAATTTCTGGCTGAAATTAAGGGATTTGAGCAAAACTCTGAAAAAGGCTGACAAAAGGACTGCTGATGCTGTTGGAATCTGACCTCCCTGCACTCAAAATGGATTTTCGGGAGCTACAGAACTCCAAATGGCGCGCTCTCAACGGCGTTGGAAAATAGACATCCAGGGCTTTCCAGCAATATATAATAATCCACACTTTATTCGGAAATTGACGACGTAACTTGGCGTTGAACGCCAAGTACATGCTGCTGTCTGGAGTTAAACGCCAGAAAAACGTCATGATCCGGAGTTGAACGCCCAAAACACGTCATAACTCGGAGTTCAACTCCAAGAGAAGCCTCAGCTTGTGGATTGATCAAGCTCAGCCCAAACATACACCAAGTGGGCCCCGGAAGTGGATTTATGCATCAAATACTTACTCATGTAAACCCTAGGAGCTAGTTTATTATAAATAGAACATTTAACTATTGTGTTAGACATCTTTTGATCACTTTAGATCTGAAAGACATCTTGGGATGATTAGTTCTCAGATCATGGGGGGGCTGGCCATTTGGCCATGCCTGAACCTTTTACTTATGTATTTTCAACGGTGGAGTTTCTGCACACCATAGATTAAGGGTGTGGAGCTCTGCTGTACCTTAAGTATTAATGCAATTCTATTTTATTCCATTCAATTCTATCTTATTCTTATTCCAAGATATTCATTCGTACCCAAGAACATGATGAATGTGATGATTATGTGACGCTCATTATCATTCTCACTCATGAACGCGTGTGATTGACAACCACTTCCGTTCTACATGCAACAGAGCTTGAATGTGTATCTCTTAGATTCCCCAACAGAATCTTCGTGGTATAAGCTAGATAGATGGCGGCATTTATGAGGATCCGGAAAGTCTCACCTTGTCTGTGGTATTCCGAGTAGGATCCTGGGAATCCGGAAAGTCTAACCTTGTCTGTGGTATTCCGAGTAGGATTCCGGTAATGAATGACTGTGACGTGCTTCAGACTCGCAAGTGCTGGGCGTTAGTGACAGACGCAAAAGAATCAAGGGATTCTATTCCAGTAGGCGCGGGAACCAACCAGTGGTTAGCCGTGCTGTGACAGAGCGCGTGAGCGTAGTTTTCACTGCGAGGATGGGATGTAGCCTTCGGCCAGGTGATGCCTCCAGACGATTAGCCATGCGAGTGACAGCCGCAGAGGACCATTTTCCCGAGAGGATTGAAAGTAGCCATCGTCGAACGGTGAACCCCTATACACAGCTTGCCATGGAAAGGAGTAAGAAGGATTGAGTTGAAGCAGTAGGAAAGTAGGCGTCCTTGAGCCATACAGTCTCTCCATACGCTTATCTGAAATTCCCACCAATGAATCTGCATAAGTATTCTATCCCTTTTATTATTTCTATTTTATTATTAATTTTTGAAACCATAATTCAATTTAATCTGCCTAACTGAGATTTACAAGGTGACCATAGCTTGCTTCATACCAACAATCTCTGTGGGATCGACCCTTACTCACGTAAGGTTTATTACTTGGACGACCCAGTACACTTGCTGGTTAGTTGAACGGAGTTGTGTCCACACATAAGTGCCATAATAATGATTCCATACAACAACAAAGAATACTACATTGATGTGATCACAATTTCGTCCACCAAGTTTTTGGCGCCGTTGCCGAGGATTGTTCGACTATGGACAACTGACGGTTCATCTTGTTGCTCAGATTAGGTAATTTTCTTTTCAAAAATCTTTTTCAAAATTTTTCTTTTCTTTTTCGTTTTTTCCAAAAATATTTTCGAAAAAAAATAAAAATCCAAAAAAAATTAGAAAATCATAAAAATCAAAAAATATTTTGTGTTTCTTGTTTGAGTCTTAAGTCAATTTTTAAGTTTGGTGTCAGTTGCATGCTTTTAAAAATTTTTCTTGCATTTTTCGAAAAATCCATGCATTCATAGTGTTCTTCATGATCTTCAAGTTGTTCTTGACAAGTCTTCTTGTTTGATCTTGATGATTTCTTGTTTTGTGTTGTTTGTTGTTTTTCATGTGCATCTTGGCATTCATATTTTCCATGCATTAAAGATTTCTAAGTTTGGTGTCTTGCATGTTTTCTTTGCATCAAAAATTTTTTCAAAATTATGTTCTTGATGTTCATCATGATCTTCAAAGTGTTCTTGGTGTTCATCTTGACATTCATAGCATTCTTGCATGCATTCATTGTTTTGATCTAAAAATTTCATGCATTGAGTATTTTTATTGTTTTTCTCTCTCATAATTAAAAATTCAAAAATCAAAAAAATATCTTTTCCTTATTTCCCTCCAAAATTTTCGAAATTTTGGGTTGACTTGGTCAAAAATTTTCAAAATTAGTTGTTTCTTACAAGTCAAGTCAAAATTTCAATTTTAAAAATCTTATCTTTTCAAAATCTTTTTCAAAAATCATATCTTTCTCATTTTTTTTTTATTTTTCGAAAATTTCAAAAAATCTTTTTCAAAATATTTTCAAAATCTTTTTTCTTATCTTTACATCTAATTTTCAAAAATTAGCTAACAATTAATGTGATTGACTAAAAAATTTGAAGTTTGTTACTTTCTTGTTAAGAAAGGTTTAATCTTTAAGTTCTAGAATCTTATCTTGTAGTTTCTTGTTAGTCAAGTCATTTTAAAAAATTAAATCTTTTTCAAAATATCTTTTTATTAAAATTTTTTATCTTATCTTTTATTTTATCTTTTTCAAAAATTTTATCTTTTTCAAAATTTGATTTCACAATATCCTATCTAACTTCTTATCTTCTTATCTTTTTCAAATTTTGATTTCAAATCTTTTTCAAAACCACCTAACTACTTTTCCCTCTTCAATTTTCGAAAATACCTCTCTCTTTTTCAAAAATTATTTTTAATTAATTAATTGTTTTAAATTTTAATTTCAATTACATTTTATCTCTAATTTTCGAAAATCACTAACCCCTTTTTAAAATTATTTTCGAATTTCTCTTTCTCTTTTCTTCTTCTATTTAATTATTTGTTTACTAACACTTCTCTTCACCTCTCTTCATCCATAAATCCGAATCTCCTTCTTCATTTTTCTACCCCTTTCTTCTTCTACTAACATAAAGGAATCTCTATACTCTGACATAGAGGATTCCTCTTTTTTTCTTGTTTTCTTCTCTTTCATATGAGCAGGAACAAGGATAAAGGCACTCTTGTTGAAATTGATCCAGAACCTGAAAGGACTCTGAAGAGAAAATTAAGAGAAGCTAAATTACAACAATCCAGAAACAACCTTTCAGAAATTTTTGAACAAGAGAAGGAGATGGCAGCCGAAAATAATAATAATAATGCAA